>NW_027513653.1:0-58952 GCF_048772815.1 Callospermophilus lateralis | reverse complement strand
CTGGTATTTCAGGAAACTCGGAATTCTTGGAACCTTGGCAACCCCTCTCAAGGAATGTGCGTATCCCCCCCCCCCCCCCCCCCGTCTGTGCCTAGGGCTACTTGAAGAGGAAACAAACCATAGAGAAAAAACAGAGAACTCCTTTATTTTGTCAAGTTTCAAAGAGCCACTACAAACCATGTTGGATTTATATTTCCAAATTCATCTATCTATATAGCAGAGAACAGAGTGAAACCTAAACATAAAAACTGCTACTGTAAACGAACGCTTCAACCAAGAAGAACAAAATTTGGTGATCCAAGTGTGATTTGTGAACTGATCATTACCACCAAGTATCATCAAGATTGGGTGAAAAAATATTTGCTGGTATTTCGGAAACTCGTAATTTCTTGGAAGCTTGGCAACCCCTCTCAATGAAAGTTGCTTTTCCTCCGTTTGTGCCTGGGGCTACTTGAAGAGGAAACAAACCATAGAGACAAAATGAGAACTCCTTTATTTTGTCAAGATTCAAAGAGCCACTACAAATCATGTTGGATTTAGAGTTCCAAAATTCATCTATCTATATAGCAGAGAACAGAGTGAAACCTAAACATAAAACTGCTACTGTAGAACGAACTCTTCAGCTAGAAGAACAAAATTTGGTGAGCCAAATGGGATTTGTGTACTGATCATTAACACCAAGTATATTCAAGATTGGGTGGAAAATATTTGCTATTATTTTGGAAACTCCTAATTTCTTGAAGCTTGGCAACCCCTCTCAATGAAAGTGCTTTTCACAGTCAAGCTTAGGGCTACTTGAAGCGAAACCAATCATAGAGACAAAACTGAGAACTCCTTTATTTTGTCAAGTTTCAAAGAGCTACTACAAACCATGTTCGATATAGAGTTCCAAATTCATCTATTTATATAACAGAGAACAGAGTGAAACCTAAACATAAAACTGCTCCTGTAGACGAACGCTTCAACCTAGAAGAACAAAATTTGGTGATTCCAAGTGGGATTTGTGAACTGATCATTACCACAAAGTATCATCAAGATTGGGTGAAAGAATATTTGCTGGTATTTCGGAAAATCGTAATTTCTTGGAAGCTTGGCAACCCCTTTCAATGAAAGTGGCTTTTCCTCCGATGGTGCCTGGGGCTATTGAAGAGGAAACAAACCATAGGACAAAACTGAGAACTCCTTTATTTTGTCAGGTTTCAAAGAGCCACTACAAACCATGTTGGATTTAGAGTTCCAAATTCATCTATCTATATATGAGAGAACAGAGTGAACCTAACTAAAAACTGATACTGTAGTCGAACTCTTCAACTGGAAGAACAAAATTTGGTGAGCCAAATGGGATTTGTATAGTGATCATTACCACCAAAGTATAATCAAGATTGGTGAAAAAATATTTGCTGTTATTTCGGAAACTCGTTATTTCTTGGAAGCTTGGCAACCCCTCTCATGAAAGTGCTTTTTCACAGTCACTGCGGAGGCTACTTGAAGTGGAAACAAATCATAGGGACAAAACTGAGAACTCTTTATTTTGTCAAGTTTCAAAGAGCTACTACAAACCATGTTGGATTTAGAGTTCCAAATTGAATCTATCTATATAGGAGAGAACAGAGTGAAACCTAAACATAAAAACTGCTCCTGTACACGAACGCTTCAACCTAGAAGAACAAAATTTGGTGAGCCAAGTGGGATTTCTGTACTGATCATTACCACCAAGTATCATCAAGATTGGGTGAAAAAATATTTGCTGGTATTTCGGAAACTCGTAATTCTTGGAAGCTTGGCAACCCCTCTCAATGAAAGTGCTTTTCCACAGTTTCTGCTTAGGGCTACTTGAAGCGGAAACAAATCATAGAGACAAAACTGAGAACTCCTTTATTGTTTCAAGTTTCAAAGATCTACTACAAACCGTATTGGATTTAGAGTCCAAATTCATCTATCTATATAGGAGAGAACAGAGTGAAACCTAAAAATAAAAACTGCTACTGAAAATGAACGCTTCAACATAGAAGAACAAAATTTGGTGAGTCAAGTGGGATTTGTGTTGCGATCGTAATCAGCATGTACCATCAAGATTGGGTGAATAAATATTTGCTGGTATTTCGAAAACTCGTAATTTCTTGGAAGTTGGCAACCCCTCTCAATGAAAGTGCGTATCCACCCTCTGTGCCTAGGGCTACTTGAGAGAAAACAAACCATAGAGACTAATACAGAGAACTCCTTCATTTTGACAAGTTTCAAAGAGCCACTACAAACCATGTTGGATTTAGAGTTCCAATTCATCTATCTATATAGGAGAGAACAGAGTGAAACCTAAACATAAAAACTGCTACTGTAGACGAACGCTTCAACAAGAAGAACAAAATTTGGTGATCCAAGTGGGATTTGTGAACTGATCCTTACCACCATGTATCATCAAGATTGGGTGAAACAATATTTGCTGGTATTTCGGAAACTCGTAATTTCTTGGAAGTTTGTCAACCCCCTCAATGAAAGTGCGTATCCACCGTCTGTGCCTACGGCTACTTGAAGAGGAAACAATTCATAGAGACAAAACTGAGAACTTTTTTATTTTGTCAAGTTTCAAAGAGCTACTACAAACCATGTTAGGATTTAGAGTTCCAAATTCATCTATCTATATAGGAGAGAACAGAGTGAAACCTAAAAATAAAAACTGCTACTGTAAACGAACGCTTCAACCTAGAAGAACATAATTTGGTGAGTCAAGTGGGATTTGTGTACCGAACTTCACCACCAAGTGTCATCAAGATTGCGTGAAAAAATATTTGCTGGTATTTCGGAAACTCGTTATTTCTTAGAAGCTTTGGCAACCCCACAGAATGAAAGTGCTTTTCCAGAGTCTTGTTCCTAGGGGTACGTGAAGAGGAAACAAACCATAGATACAAAACAGAGAACTCCTTTATTTTGTCAAGTTTCAAAGAGCCACTACAAACCATGTTGGATTTAGAGTTTCCAAATCATCTATCTATATAGCAGAGAACAGAGTGAAACCTAAACATAAAAAATTCTAATGTAGACCAACGCTTCAACCTAGAAGAACAAAATTTGGTTATCCAAGTGGGATTTGTGAACTGATCATTACCACCAAGTATCACCAAGATTGGCTGAAAAAATATTTGCTGGTATTTCGGAAACTCGTAATTTGTTGGAACCTTGGCAACCCCTCTCAAGGAGAGTGCTTTTCCACAGTCACTGCTTAGGGCTACATGAAGCGGAAACAAATCATAGAGACAAAACTGAGAACTTTTTTATTTTGTCAAGTTTCAAAGAGCTACTACAAACCATGTTGGATTTAGAGTTCCAAATTCATCTATCCATATAGGAGAGAACAGAGTGAAACCTAAATATAAAAACTGCTACTGTAGACGAACGCTTCAACCTAGAAGAACAAAATGTGGTAAGCCAAATGGGATTTGTGTACTGATGATTACCACCAAGTATCATCAAGATTGGGTGAAAAAATATTTGCTGGTATTTCGGAAACTCGTAATTTCTTGGAAGCTTGGCAACCGCTCTCAATGAAAGTGCTTTTCCACAGTCACTGCTTAGGGCTACTTATAGCGGAAACAAATCATAGAGACAAACTGAGAATTCCTTTATTTTGTCAAGGTTCAAAGAGCTACTACAAACCATGTTGGATTTAGAGTTCCAAATTCATCTATCTATATAGGAGAGAACAGAGTGAAACCTAAAAATAAAAACTGCTAATGAAAACGAACGCTTCAACCTAGAAGAACAAAATTTGGTGAGTCAAGTGGGATTTGTGTACCGATCATTAACACCAAGTATCATCAAGATTGGGGAAAAAATATTTGCTGGTATTTGGGAAACTCGTATTTCTTGGAAGCTTGGCAACCTCTCAAAGAAGTGCTTTTCCACCGTTTGTGCCTGGGGCTACTTGAAGAGGAAACAAACCATAGAGACAAAACTGAGAACTCCTTTATTTTGTCAGGTTTCAAAGAGCCACTACAAACCATGTTGGATTTAGAGTTCCAAATTCATCTATCTATATAAGAGAGAACAGAGTGAAACCTAAACATAAAAACTGCTCCAGTAGACGAACGCTTCAACCTAGAAGAACAAATTTGGTTAGCCAAGTGGGATTTGTGTACTGATCATTACCACCAAGTATCATCAAGATTGGGTGAAAAAAATTTGCTGGTATTTCGGAACTCGTAATTTCTTGGAAGTTTGTCAACCCCTCTCAATGAAAGTGCGTATCCACCGTCTGTGCCTAGGGCTACTTGAAGAGGAAACAAATCATAGAGACAATACTGAGAACTTTTTTATTTTGTCAAGTTTCAAAGAGCTACTACAAACCATGTTGGATTTAGAGTTCCAAATTCATCTATCTATATAGGAGAGAACAGAGTGAAACTAAAAATAAAAACTGCTACTGTAAACGAACGCTTCAACCTAGAAGAACATAATTTGGTGAGTCAAGTGGGATTTGTGTACCGAACTTCACCACCAAGTGTCATCAAGATTGCGTGAAAAAATATTTGCTGGTATTTCGGAAACTCGTTATTTCTTAGAAGCTTGGCAACCCCACAGAATGAAAGTGCTTTTCAGAGTCTGTTCCTAGGGGTACGTGAAGAGGAAACAAACCATAGATACAAAACAGAGAACTCCTTTATTTTGTCAAGTTTCAAAGAGCCACTACAAACCATGTTGGATTTAGAGTTCCAAAATCATCTATCTATATAGCAGAGAACAGAGTGAAACCTAAACATAAAAAATTCTAATGTAGACCAACGCTTCAACCTAGAAGAACAAAATTTGGTTATCCAAGTGGGATTTGTGAACTGATCATTACCACCAAGTATCACCAAGATTGGCTGAAAAAATATTTGCTGGTATTTCGGAAACTCGTAATTTGTTGGAACCTTGGCAACCCCTCTCAAGGAGAGTGCTTTTCCACAGTCACTGCTTAGGGCTACATGAAGCGGAAACAAATCATAGAGACAAAACTGAGAACTTTTTTATTTTGTCAAGTTTCAAAGAGCTACTACAAACCATGTGGATTTAGAGTTCCAAATTCATCTATCCATATAGGAGAGAACAGAGTGAAACTAAATATAAAAACTGCTACTGTAGACGAACGCTTCAACCTAGAAGAACAAAATGTGGTAAGCCAAATGGGATTTGTGTACTGATGATTACCACCAAGTATCATCAAGATTGGGTGAAAAAATATTGCTGGTATTTCGGAAACTCGTAATTTCTTGGAAGCTTGGCAACCGCTCTCAATGAAAGTGCTTTTCCACAGTCACTGCTTAGGGCTACTTATAGCGGAAACAAATCATAGAGACAAAACTGAGAATTCCTTTATTTTGTCAAGGTTCAAAGAGCTACTACAAACCATGTTGGATTTAGAGTTCCAAATTCATCTATCTATATAGGAGAGAACAGAGTGAAAAATAAAAATAAAAACTGCTAATGAAAACGAACGCTTCAACCTAGAAGAACAAAATTTGGTGAGTCAAGTGGGATTTGTGTACCGATCATTAACACCAAGTATCATCAAGATTGGGGAAAAAATATTTGCTGGTATTTGGGAAACTCGTAATTTCTTGGAAGCTTGGCAACCTCTCAAAGAAAGTGCTTTTCCACCGTTTGTGCCTGGGGCTACTTGAAGAGGAAACAAACCATAGAGACAAAACTGAGAACTCCTTTATTTTGTCAGGTTTCAAAGAGCCACTACAAACCATGTTGGATTTAGAGTTCCAAATTCATCTATCTATATAAGAGAGAACAGAGTGAAACCTAAACATAAAAACTGCTCCAGTAGACGAACGCTTCAACCTAGAAGAACAAATTTGGTTAGCCAAGTGGGATTTGTGTACTGATCATTACCACCAAGTATCATCAAGATTGGGTGAAAAAATATTTGCTGGTATTTCGGAAACTCGTAATTTCTTGGAAGTTTGTCAACCCCTCTCAATGAAAGTGCGTATCCACCGTCTGTGCCTAGGGCTACTTGAAGAGGAAACAAATCATAGAGACAAAACTGAGAACTTTTTTATTTTGTCAAGTTTCAAAGAGCTACTACAAACCATGTTGGATTTAGAGTTCCAAATTCATCTATCTATGTAGGAGACAACAGAGTGAAACCTAAACATAAAAACTGCTACTGTAAACGAACGGTTCAACGTAGAAGAACATAATTTGGTGAGTCAAGTGGGATTTGTGTACCGAACTTCACCACCAAGTGTCATCAAGATTGCGTGAAAAAATATTTCCACAGTCACTGCTTAGGGCTACTTGAAGCGGAAACAAATCATAGAGACATAACTGAGAACTCCTTTATTTTGTCAAGTTTCAAAGAGCTACTACAAACCATGTTGGATTTAGAGTTACAAATTCATCTATCTATATAGGAGAGAACAGAGTGAAACCTAAAAATAAAAACTGCTACTGAAAACGAACGCTTCAACCTAGAAGAACAAAATTTGGTGAGTCAAGTGGGATTTGTGTACCGATCATTACCACCAAGTATCATCAAAATTGGGTGAAAAAATATTTGCTGGTATTTCGGAAACTAGTAATTTCTTGTAAGCTTGGCAACCTCTCAAAGAAAGTGCTTTTCCACCGTTTGTGCTGCGGCTACTTGAAGCGGAAACAAACCATAGAGAAAAAACTGAGAACTCCTTTATTTTGCCAGGTTTCAAAGAGCCACTACAAACCATGTTGGATTTAGAGTTCCAAATTCCTCTATCTATATAAGAGAGAACAGAGTGAAACCTAAATGTAAAAACTGCTACTGTAGACGAACGCTTCAACCTAGAAGAACAAAATTTGGTGAGCCAAGTGGGATTTGTGTACCGATCATCACCACCAAGTATCATCAAGACTGGGTAAAAAAATATTTCCTGGTATTTCGGAAACTCGTTATTTCTTAGAAGCTTGGCAACCCCTCTCAATGAAAGTGCTTTTCCACAGTCTGTGCCTAGGGCTACTTGAAGAGGAAACAAATCATACAGACAAAACTGAGAATACCTTTATTTTGTCAAGTTTCAAAGAGCCACTACAAACCATGTTGGATTTAGAGTTCCAAATTCATCTATCTATATAGCAGAGAACAGAGTGAAACCTAAACATAAAAACTGCTACTGTAGACGAACGCTTCAACCTAGAAGTACAAAATTTGGTGAGCCAAGTGCGATTTGTGTACTGATCATTACCACCAAGTATCATCAACATTGGGTGAAAAAAATATTTGCTGGTATTTCGGAAACTCGTTTTTTCTTAGAAGCTTGGCAACCGCTCTCAATGAAAGTGCTTTTCCACAGTCTTTGCCTAGGGCTACTTGAAGAGGAAACAAACCACAGAGACAAAACTGAGAACTCTTTTCTTTTGTCAAGTTTCAAAGAGCTACTACAAACCATGTTGTATTTAGAATTCCAAATTCATCTATCTATTTAGGAAAGAACAGAGTGAAACCTAAATATAAAAACTGCTACTGTAGACGAACGCTTCAACCTAGAAGAACAAAATTTGGTGACCCAAGTGGGATTTGTGTACCGATCATCACCACCAAGTATCATGAAGATTCGGTTAAAAAATATTTGCTGGTATTTCGGAAACTCGTTATTTCTTAGAAGCTTGGCAACCCCTCTCAATTAAATTTCTTTTCCACACTCAGTGCCTAGGGCTACTTGAAGAGGAAACAATCCATATAGACAAAACTGAGAACTCCTTTATTTTGTCAAGTTTCAAAGAGCTACTACAAACCATTTTGGATTAGAGTTCCAAATTCATCTATCTATGTAAGAGAGAACAGAGTAAAACCTAAAAATAAAAACTGCTACTGTAAACGAACGCTTCAACCAAGAAGAACAAAATTTGGTGAGCCAAGTGGGATTTGTGTACTTGTCATTACCACCAAGTATCATCAAGATTGGGTGAAAAAATATTTCCTGGTATTTCGGAAACTCGTTATTTCTTAGAAGCTTGGCAACCCCTCTCAATGAAAGTGCTTTTCCACAGTCTGTGCCTAGGGCTACTTGAAGAGGAAACAAACCATACAGACAAAACTGAGAACTCCATTATTTTGTCAAGTTTCAAAGAGCTATTACACACCATGTTGGATTTTGAATTCCAAATTCATCTATCTATATAGTAGAGAACAGAGTGAAACCTAAATATAAAAATTGCTACTGTAGACGAACGATTCAACCCAGAAGAACAAAATTTGGTGAGCCAAGTGGGATTTGTGTACTGATTATTACCACCAAGTATCATCAATATTGGGTGAAAAAATATTTGCTGGTATTTCGGAAACTCGTTATTTCTTAGAAGCTTGGCAACCCTCTCAATGAAAGTGTTTTTCCACAGTCTGTGCCTAGGTCTACAAGAAGAGAAAACAAACCATAGAGACAAAACTGAGAACTCCTTTATTTTGTCAACACTCAAAGAGCTACTACAAACCATGTTGGATTTAGAGTTCCAAATTCATTTATCTATATAGGAGAGAACAGAGTGAAACCTAAATATACAAACTGCTACTGTAAACGAACGCTGCAACCTAGAAGAACAGAATTTTTTGATCCAAGTGGGATTTGTTTACTTGTCATTACCACCACGTATCATCAACATTGGGTGAAAAAATATTTGCTGGTATTTCGGAAACTCGTAATTTATTGGGTGCTTGGCAACCCCTTTCAATGAAAGTGCTTTTCCACAGTCTTAGCTTAGGGCTACATGAAGTGGAAACAAATCATAGAGACAAAACTGAGAACTCCTTTATATTGTCAAGTTTCAAAGAGCTACTACAAACCATGTTGGATTTAGAGTTCCAAATTCATCTATCTATATAGGAGAGAAGAGACTAAAACCTAAAAATAAAAACTGGTACTGAAAACGAACACTTCAAAATAAGAGAGCAAAATTTGGTGAGCCAAGTGGGATTTGTCTACTTGTCATTACCACCACGTATCATCAACATTGGGTGAAGAAATATTTGCTGGTATTTCGGAAACTCGTAATTTATTGGAAGCTTGGCAACCCCTTTCAATGGAAGTGCTTTTCCACAGTCATTGCCTAGGGCTACTTAAAGAGGAAACAATCCATAGAGACAAAACTGAGACCTCCTTTATTTTGTCAAGTTTCAAAGAGCTATTACACACCATGTTGTATTTTGAATTCCAAATTCATCTATCTATATAGCAGAGAACAGAGTGAAACCTAAACATAAACACTGCTACTGTAGACGAACGCTTCAATCTAGAAAAACAAAAATTGGTGAGCCAAGTGGGATTTGTGGACCGATCAACACCACCAAGTATCATCAAGATTGGGTGAAAAAATATTTGCTAGTATTTCAGAAACTCGTTATTTCTTAGAAGCTTGGCAACCCCTCTCAATGAAAGTGCTTTTCCACAGTCTGTGCCTTGGGCTACTTGAAGGGGAAACAAACCATAGAGACAAAACTGAGAACTCTTTTATTTTGACAAGTTTCAAAGAGCTACTGCAAACCATGTTGGATTTAGAGTTCCAAATTCATCTATCTATATAGGAGAGAACAGAGTTAAACCTAAAAATAAAAACTGCTACTCTAGACGAACGCTTCAACCAAGAAGAACAAAATTTGGTGAGCCAAGTGGGATTTGTATACTTGTCATAACCACCAAGTATCATCAAGGTTGGGTAAAAAAATATTTCCTGGTATCTCGGAAACTCGTTATTTCTTAGAAGCTTGGCAACCCCTCTCAATGAAAGTGCTTTTCCACAGTCTGTGCCTAGGGCTACTTGAAGAGGAAACAAACCATACAGACAAAACTGAGAACTCCTTTATTTTGTCAACTTTCAAGGAGCTATTACACAACATGTTGGATTTTGAATTTCAAATTCATCTATCTTTATAGGAGAGAATAGAGTGAAACCTAAATAGAAAAACTGCTACTGTAGACGAACGCTTCAACCTAGAAGAACAAAATTTGGTGAGCCAATGGGATTTGTGTACTGACATTACCACGAAGTATCATCAAAAGTCGGTGAAAAAATATTTGCTGGTATTTCGGAAACTTGTTATTTCTTAGAAGCTTGGCAACCCCTCTCAATGAAAGTGCTTTTCCAAAGTCTGTGCCTAGGACTACTTGAAAAGGAAACAAAACATAGAGACAAAACTGAGAACTAATTTATTTTGTTAAGTTTCAAAGAGCTACTGCAAACCATGTTGGATTTAGAGTTCCAAATTCATCTATCTATATAGGAGAGAACAGAGGGAAACCTAAATATAAAAACTGCTACTGTAGACGAGCGCTTCAAACTAGAAGAACAAAATTTGGTGAGCCAAGTGGGATTTGTGTACTGATCATTACCACCAAGTATCATCAACATTGGGTGGAAAAAAATTTGCTGGTATTTCGGAAACTCGTAATTTTTTGGAAGCTTGGCAACCCCTCTCAATGAAAGTGCTTTTCCAAAGTCATTGCCTAGGGCTACTTAAAGAGGAAACAATCCATAGAGACAAAACTGAGACCTCCTTTATTTTGTCAAGTTTCAAATAGCTACTACAAACAATGTTGGATTTAGAGTTCCAAATTTATCTATCTATATAGGAGAGAACAGAGTGAAACCTAAAAATAAATACTGCTACTGTATACGAACGCTTCAACCTAGGAGAACAAAATTTGGTGAGCCAAGTGGGATTTGTGTACTTGTCATTACCCCCAATTATCATCAACATTGGGTGAAAAAATATATGCTGGTATTTCGGAAACTCGTTATTTCTTAGAAGCTTGGCAACCCCTCTCAATGAAAGTGCTTTTCCACAGTCTGTGCCTAGGGCGACTCGAAGAGGAAACAAACCATAGAGACAAAACTGAGAACTCTTTTACTTTGTCAAGTTTCAAAGAGCTATTACACACCATGTTGGATTTAGAGTTCTAAATTCACCTATCTATATAGCAGAGAACAGAGTGAAACCTAAATATAAAAACTGCTACTGTAGACGAACGCTTCAACCCAGAAAAACAAAATTTGGTGAGCCAAGTGGGATTTGTGTACTGATCATTACCACCAAGTATCATCAACATTGGGTGAAAAAATATTTGCCGGTATTTCGGAAACTCGTTATTTCTTAGAAGCCTGGCAACCCCTCTCAATGAAAGTGCTTTTTTACAGTCTGTGCCTAGGGCTACATGAAGAGGAAACAAACCATAGAGACAAAACTGAGAACTCCTTTATTTTGTCAAGTTTCAAAGAGCTACTGCAAACCTAGTTGGATTTAGAGTTCCAAAAGCATCTATCTATATAAGAGAGAACAGAGTGAAACCTAAAACTAAAAACTGCTACTGTAAACGAACGCTTCAACCTAGAAGAAGAAAATTTTGTGAGCCAAGTGGGATTTGTGGACTTGTCATTACCACCACGTATCATCAATATTGGGTGAAAAAATACTTGCTGCTATTTCGGAAACTCGTAATTTCTTAGAAGTTTGGAAACCCCTCTCAATGAACGTGCTTTTCCACAGTCTCTGCTTAGGTCTACATGAAGCGGAAACAAATCATAGAGACAAAACTGAGAACTCCTTTATTTTGTCAAGTTTCAAAGAGCTAATACACACCATGTTGGATTTAGAGTTCCAAATTCATCTATCTATATAGGAGAGAACAGAGTGAAACCTAAATATTAAAATTGCTACTCTAGACGAATGCTTCAAAGTAGAAGAACAAAATTTGGTGAGCCAAGTGGGAATTGTGTACAGATCATTACCAAGAAGTATCATCAACATCGGGTGAAAAAATATCTGCTGGTATTTCGGAAACTCGTTATTTCTAAGAAACTTGGCAACCCCTCTCAATGAAAGTGCTTTTCCACAGTCTGTGCCTAGGGCTACTGGAAGAGGAAACAAATCATAGAGACAAAACTGAGAACTCCTTTATTTTGTCAAGTTTCAAAGAGCTACTACAAACAATGTTAGATTTAGAGTTCCAAATTCATCTATCTATATAGGAGAGAACAGAGTGAAAACTAAATATAAAAACTGCTACTGCAAACGAACGTTTGAACCTAGAAGAACAACATTAGGGGAGCCAAGTGGGATTTGTGTACTGATCATGACCCCCAATTATCATCAACATTGGGTGAAAAAATATTTGCTGGTATATCAGAAACTCGTAATTTATTGAAAGCTTGGCAACCCCTTTCAATGAAAGTTCTTTTCCACAGTCTCTTCTTAGGGGTACATGAAATGGAAACAAATCATAGAGACAAAACTGAGAACTCCTTTATTGTGTCAAGTTTCAAAGTGCTATTACACACCATGTTGGATTTTGAATTCCAAATTCATCTATCTATATAGGAGAGAACAGTGTGAAACCTAAATATAAAAACTGCTACTGTAGACAAACGCTTCAACACAGAAGAACAAAATTTGGTGAGCCAAGTGGGATTTGTGTACCGATCATTACCACCAAGTATCATCAAGATTGGGTGAACAAATATTTGCTGGTATTTCGGAAACTCATTATTTCTTAAAAGCTTGGCAACCCCTCTCAATGAAAGTGCTTTTCCACAGTCTGTGCCTAGGGCGACTTGAAGAGGAAACAAAAAATTGAGACAAAATTGAGAACTCCTTTACTTTGTCAAGTTTCAAAGAGCTATTACACACCATGTTGGATTTAGAGTTCCAAATTGATTTATCTATGTAGGAGAGAAAAGAGTGAAACCTAAATATAAAAACTGCTATTGTAGACGAATGCTTCAACACAGAAAAACAAAATTTGGTGAGCCAAGTGGGATTTGTGTACCGATCATTACCACCAAGTATCATCAAGTTTGGGTGAAAAAATATTTGCTGGTATTTCGGAATCTCGTTATTACTTAGAAGCTTGGCAACCCCTCTCAATGAAAGTGCTTTTCCACAGTCTGTGCCTAGGGATACTTGAAGAAGAAACAAACCATAGAGACAAAACTGAGAACTCCTTTATTTTGTCAACTTTCAAAGAGCTACTACAAACCATGTTGGATTTAGAGTTCCAAATTCATCTATCTATATAGGAGAGAATAGAGTAAAACCTAAAAATAAAAACTGCTACTGTAAACGAACGCTTCAACATAGGAGAACAAAACTTGGTAAGCCAATTGGGATTTGTGTAACGATCATTACCACCAAGTATCATCAAGATTGGGTGAAAAATATTTGCTGGTATTTCGAAAACTCCTTTTTTCTCAGAAGCTTGGCAACCCCTCTCATTTACAGTGCTTTTCCACAGTCTGTGCCTAGGGCGACTTGAAGAGGAAACAAACCATAGAGACAAAACTGAGAACTCCTTTACTTTGTCAAGTTTCGAAGAGCTACTACAAACCATGTTGGATTTAGAGTTCCAAATTCATCTATCAATATAGGAGAGAACAGAGTGAAACCTAAATATAAAAACTGCTACTGTAAACGAACGCTTCATCCTAGATGAACAAAATTTGGTTAGTCAAGTGGGATTTGTGTACTGATCATTACCACCAAGTATCATCAACATTGGGTGAAAAAATATTTGCTGGTTTTTCGGAAACTCGTTATTTCTTAGAAGCTTGGCAACCCCTCTCAATGAAAGTGCTTTTCCACAGTCTGTGCCTAGGGCTACTTGAAGAGGAAAGAAACCATAGAGACAAAATTGAGAACTCCTTTATTTTGTCATGTTTCAAAGAGCTACTACAAACCATGTTGGATTTAGAGTTCCAAATTTATCTATCAATATAGGAGAGAACAGAGTGAAACCTAAATATAAAAACTCCTACTGTAAACGAACGCTTCATCCTAGATGAACAAAATTTGGTTCGTCAAGTGGGATTTGTGTACTGATCATTACCACCAAGTATCAACAAGATTGGGTGAAAAAATATTTGCTGGTATTTAGGAATCTCGTTATGTCTTAAAACCTTGGCAACCCCTCTCAATGAAAGTGGTTTTCCACAGTCTGTGCCTAGGACTGCTTAAAGAGGAAACAAACCATAGAGACAAACCTGAGAACTCTTTTATTTTGACAAGTTTCAAAGAGCTACTACAAACCATGTTGGCTTTAGAGTTCCAAATTCATCTGCAAAATAGGAGAGAACAGACTGAAACCTAAATATATAAACTGCTACTGTAGAAGAACGCGTCAACCTAGAAGAACAAAATTTAGTGAGTCAAGTGGGATTTGTGTACCGATCATTACTACCAAGTATCATCAAGATTGGGTGAATAAATATTTGCTGGCATTTCGGAAACGCGTTATTTCTTAGAAGCTTGGCAACCCCTCTCAATGAAAGTGCTTTTCCACAGTCTGTGCCTAGGGCTACTTGAAGAGGAAACAAACCATAGAGACAAAATTGAGAACTCCTTTATTTTGTCATGTTTCAAAGAGCTACTACCAACCATGTTGGATTTAGAGTTCCAAATTCATCTATCTATATAGGAGAGAACAGAGGGAACTTAAAAATATAAACTGCCTCTGTAAACGAACGCTTCAACCTAGAAGAACAAAATATGGTGAGCCAAGTGGGATTTGTGTACCGATCATTACCACCAAGTATCATCAAGATTGGGTGAAAAAATATTTGCTGGTATTTCGGAAACTCGTTATTTCTTAGAAGTTTGGCAACCCCTCTCAATAAAAGTGCTTTTCCACAGTCTGTGCCTAGGGCTTCTTGAAGGGGAAACAAACCATAGAGACAAAACTGAGAACTCTTTTATTTTGACAAGTTTCAAAGAGCTACTAAAAACCATGTTGGATTTAGAGTTCCAAATTCATTTATCTATATAGGAGAGAACAGAGTGCAACCTAAAAATAAAAACTGCTACTCTATACAAACGCTTCAACCTAGAAGAACAAAATTTGGTGAGCCAAGTGGGATTTGTGTACTTGTCATTACCACCAAGTATCATCAAGATTGGGTGAAAAAATATTTGCTGGTATTTCGGAAACTCGTTATTTCTTAGAAGTTTGGCAACCCCTCTCAATGAAAGTGCTTTTCCACAGTCTGTGCCTAGGGCTTCTTGAAGAGGATACAAACCATAGAGACAAAACTGAGAACTACTTTATTTTGTCAAGTTTCAAAGAGCCACCACACACCATGTTGGATTTAGAGTTCCAAATTCATCTATCTATATAGCAGAGAACAGAGTGAAACCTAAACATAAAAACTGCTACTGTGACGAACGTTTCAATCTAGAAAAACAAAAATTGGTGAGCCAAGTGGGATTTGTGGACCGATCATCACCACCAAGTATCATCAAGATTGGGTGAAAAAATTTTTGCTAGTATTTCAGAAACTCGATATTTCTTAGAAGCTTGGCAACCCCTCTCAATGAAAGTGCTTTTCCACAGTCTGTGCCTAGGGCTACTTGAAGGGGAAACAAACCATAGAGACAAAACTGAGAACTCTTTTATTTTGACAAGTTTCAAAGAGCTACTACAAACCATGTTGGATTTAGAGTTCCTAATTCATCTATCTATATAGGAGAGAACAGAGTGAAAGATAAAAATAAAAACTGCTACTGTAGACGAACGCTTCAACCAAGAAGAACAATATTTGGTGAGCCAAGTGGGATTCGTGTACTTGTCATTACCACCAAGTATCATCAAGATTGGGTGAAAAAATATTTCCTGGTATTTCGGAAACTCGTTATTTCTTTGAAGCTTGGCAACCCCTCTCAATGAAAGTGCTTTTCCACAGTCTGTGCCTAGGGCTACTTGAAGAGGAAACAAACCATACAGAAAAACTGAGAACTCCTTTATTGTGTCAAGTTTCAAAGTGCTATTACACACCATGTTGGATTTTGAACTCCAAATACATCTATCTATATAGGAGAGAACAGAGTGAAACCTAAATATAAAAACTGCTACTGTAGACGAACGATTCAACCCAGAAGAACAAAATTTGGTGAGCCAATTGGGATTTGTGTACTGATCATTACCACCAAGTATCATCAACATTGGGAGGAAAAATATTTGCTGGTATTTCGGAAACTCGTTATTTCTAAGAAGTTTGGCAACCCTCTCAATGAAAGTGCTTTTCCACAGTCTGTGCCTAGGGCTACTTGAAGAGGAAACAAACCATAGAGACAAAACTGAGAACTCCTTTATTTTGTCAACTTTCAAAGAGCTGCTACAAACCATGTTGGATTTAGAGTTCCAAATTCATCTATCTATATAGGAGAGAACAGAGTGAAACCTAAAAATAAAAACTGCTACTGTAAACGAACGCTGCAACCTAGAAGAACAAAATTTGTTGATCCAAGTGGGATTTGTGTACTTGTCATTACCACCACGTATCATCAACATTGGGTGAAAAAATATTTGCTGGTATTTCGGAAACTCGTAATTTATTGTAAGCTTGGCAACCCCTTTCAATGAAAGTGCTTTTCCACAGTCTCTGCTTAGGGCTACATGAAGCGGAAACAAATCATAGAGACAAAACAGAGAACTCCTTTATACTTTCAAGTTTCAAATAGCTACTACAAACCATGTTGGATTTAGAGTTCCAAATTCATCTATCTATATAGGAGAGAAGAGACTAAAACCTAAAAATAAACTGCTACTGTGAAAGAACGCTTCAACCTAAAGAGAACAAAATTTGGTGAGCCAAGTGGCTTGTCATTACCACCACGTATCATCTACATTGGGTGTAGAAATATTTGCTGGTATTTCGGAAACTCGTAATTTATTGGAAGCTTGGCAACCCCTTTCAATGGAAGTGCTTTTCCACAGTCATTGCCTAGGGCTACTTAAGGAGGAAACAATCCATAGAGACAAAACTGAAACCTCCTTTATTTTGTCAAGTTTCAAAGAGCTACTGCAAACCATACTGGATTTAGAGTTCCAAATTCATCTATCTATATAGCAGAGAACAGAGTGAAACCTAAACATAAAAACTGCTAGTGTGACGAACGCTTCAATCTAGAAAAACAAAAATTGGTGAGCCAAGTGGGATTTGTGGACCGATCATCACCACCAAGTATCATCAGGATTGGGTGAAAAAATAATTGCTTGTATTTCAGAAACTCGTTATTTTTTGGAAGCTTGGCAACCCCTCTCAATGAAAGTGCTTTTCCACAGTCTGTGCGTAGGGCTACTTGAAGGGAAAACAAACCATAGAGACAAAACTGAGAACTCTTTTATTTTGACAAGTTTCAAAGAGGTACTTCAAACCATGTTGGATTTAGATTTCTAAATTCATCTATGTATATAGGAGAGAACAAGTGAAACCTAAAAATAAAAACTGCTACTGTAGACGAAGAATTCAACCAAGAAGAACAAAATTTTGTAAGCCAAGTGGGATTTGTGTACTGATCATTACCACCAAGTATCATCAACATTGGGTGAAAAAAATATTTGCTGGTATTTCGGAAACTCGTAATTTTTTGGAAGCTTTTCAACCCCTCTAATGAAAGTGCTTTTCCATAGTCTTTGCCTACGGCTACTTAAAGAGGAAACAATCCATAGAGACAAAACTGAGAACTCCTTTATTTTGTCAATTTCAAAGAGCTACTACAAACCATGTTGGATTTAGAGTTCCAAATTTATCTATCTATATAGGAGAGAACAGAGTGAAACCTAAAAATAAAAACTGCTACTGTAAAGGAATGCTTCAAACTAGAAGAACAAAATTTGGTGAGCCAAGTGGGATTTGTGGACCGATCATCACCACCAAGTATCATCAAGATTGGCTGAAAAAATATTTGCTAGTATTTCAGAAACTCCATATTTCTTAGAAGCTTGGCAACCCCTCTCAATGAAAGTGCTTTTCCACAGTCTGTGCCTAGGGCTACTTGAAGGGGAAACAAACCATAGAGACAAAACTGAGAACTCTTTTATTTTGACAAGTTTCAAAGAGCTACTACAAACCTTGTTGGATTTAGAGTTCCAAATTCATCTATGATTATAGGAGAGAACAAAGTGAAACCTAAAAATAAAAACTGCTACTGTGAAAGAACGCTTCAACCTAAAGAGAACAAAATTTGGTGAGCCAAGTGGCTTGTCAGTACCACCACGTATCATCAACATTGGGTGTAGAAATAATTGCTGGTATTTCGGAAACTCATAATTTATTGGAAGCTTGGCAACCCCTTTCAATGGAAGTGCTTTTCCACAGTCATTGCCTAGGGCTACTTAAAGAGGAAACAATCCATAGAGACAAAACTGAGACCTCCTTTATTTTGTCAAGTTTCAAAGAGCTACTGCAAACCATACTGGATTTAGAGTTCCAAATTCATCTATCTATATAGGAGAGAACAGAGTGAAACCTAAACATAAAAACTGCTACTGTGACGAACGCTTCAATCTAGAAAAACAAAAATTGGTGAGCCAAGTGTTATTTGTGGACTGATCATCACCACCAAGTATCATCAAGATTGGGTGAAAAAATATTTGCTAGTATTTCAGAAACTTGATATTTCTTAGAAGCTTGGCAACCCCTCTCAATGAAAGTGCTTTTCCACAGTCTGTGCCTAGGGCTACTTTAAGGGGAAACAAACCATAGAGACAAAACTGAGAACTCTTTTATTTTGACAAGTTTCAAAGAGCTACTACAAACCATGTTGGATTTAGAATTCCAAATTCATCTATCTATATAGGAGAGAACAGAGTGAAAGCTAAAAATAAAATGCCACTGTAAACGAACGCTTCAACCAAGAAGAACAAAATTTGGTGAGCCAAGTGGGATTTGTGTACTTGTCATTACCACCAAGTATCATCAAGATTATGTGAAAAAATATTTCCTGGTATTTCGGAAACTCGTTATTTCTTAGAAGCTTGGCAACCCCTCTCAATGAAAGTGCTTTTCCACAGTCTGTGCCTAGGGCTACTTGAAGAGGAAACAAACCATACAGGCAAAACTGAGAACTCCTTTATTGTGTCAAGTTTCAAAGTGCTATTACACACCATGTTGGATTTTGAATTCCAAATTCATCTATCTATATAGGAGAGAACAGAGTGAAACCTAAATATAAAAACTGCTACTGTAGACAAACGATTCAACCCAGAAGAACAAAATTTGGTGATCCAATTGGGATTTGTGTACTAATCATTACCACCAAGTATCATCAACATTGGGAGAAAAAATATTTGCTGGTATTTCGGAAACTCGTAATTTATTGTAAGCTTGGCAACCCCTTTCAATGAAAGTGCTTTTCCACAGTCTCTGCTTAGGGCTACATGAAGCGGAAACAAATCATAGAGACAAAACTGAGAACTCCTTTATATTGTCAAGTTTCAAAGAGCTACTACAAACCATGTTGGATTTAGAGTTCCAAATTCATCTATCTATATAGGAGAGAAGAGACTAAAACCTAAAAATAAAAACTGCTAATGTGAAAGAACGCTTCAACCTAAAGAGAACAAAATTTGGTGAGCCAAGTGGCTTGTCATTACCACCACGTATCATCAACATTGGGTGTAGAAATATTTGCTGGTATTTCGGAAACTAGTAATTTATTGGAAGCTTGGCAACCCCTTTCAATGGAAGTGCTTTTCAACAGTCATTGCCTAGGGCTACTTAAAGAGGAAACAATCCATAGAGACAAAACTGAGACCTCCTTTATTTTGTCAAGTTTCAAAGAGCTACTGGAAACCACACTGCATTTAGAGTTCCAAATTCATCTATCTATATAGCAGAGAACAGAGTGAAACCTAAACATAAAAACTGCTACTGTGACGATCGCTTCAATCTAGAAAAACAAAAATTGGTGAGCCTAGTGGGATTTGTGGACCGATCATCACCACCAAGTATCATCAAGATTGGGTGAAAAAATATTTGCTAGTATTTCAGAAACTCGATATTTCTTAGAAGCTTGGCAACCCCTCTCAATAAAAGTGCTTTTCCACAGTCTGTGCCTAGGGCTACTTGAAGAGGAAACAATCCATAGAGACAAAACTGAGAACTCTTTTATTTTGACAAGTTTCAAAGAGCTACTACAAACCGTGTTGGATTTAGAGTTCTAAATTCATCTATCTATGTAGGAGAGAACAGAGTGAAACCTAAAAATAAAAACTGCTACTGTAAACAAACGCTTCAACCAAGAAGAACAAAATTTGGTGAGCCAAGTGGGATTTGTGTACTTGTCATTACCACCAAGTATCATCAAGATTGGGTGAAAAAATATTTCCTGGTATTTCGGAAACTCGTTATTTCTTAGAAGCTTGGCAACCCCTCTCAATGAAAGTGCTTTTCCACAGTCTGTGACTAGGGCTACTTGAAGAGGAAACATACCATACAGACAAAACTGAGAACTCCTTTATTGTGTCAAGTTTCAAAGTGCTATTACACACCATGTTGGATTTTGAATTCCAAATTCATCTATCTATATATGAGAGAACAGAGTGAAACCTAAATATAAAAACTGCTACTGTAGACGAAAGATTCAACCCAGAAGAACAAAATTTGGTGAGCCAATTGGGATTTGTGTACTGATCATTACCACCACGTATCATCAACATTGGGAGAAAAAATATTTGCTGGTATTTCGGAAACTCGTTATTTCTTAGAAGTTTGGCAACCCTCTCAATGAAAGTGCTTTTCCACAGTCTGTGCCTAGGGCTACTTGAAGAGGAAACAAACCATAGAGACAAATCTGAGAACTCCTTTATTTTGTCAAATTTCAAAGAGCTGCTACAAACCATGTTGGATTTAGAGTTCCAAATTCATCTATCTATATAGGAGAGAACAGAGTGAAACCTAAAAATAAAAACTGCTACTGTAAACGAACGCTGCAACCTAGAAGAACAAAATTTGTTGATCCAAGTGGGATTTGTGTACTTGTCATTACCACCATGTATCATCAACATTGGGTGAAAAAATATTTGCTGGTATTTCGGAAACTCGTAATTTATTGGAAGCTTGGCAACCCCTTTCAATGAAAGTGCTTTTCCACAGTCTCTGCTTAGGGCTACATGAAGCGGAAACAAATCATAGAGACAAAACTGAGAAATCCTTTATATTGTCAAGTTTCAAAGAGCTACTACAAACCATGTTGGATTTAGTTTTCCAAATTCATCTATCTATATAGGAGAGAAGAGACTAAAACCTAAAAATAAAAACTGCTACTGTAAACGAACGCTTCAACCTAAAGAGAACAAAATGTGGTGAGCCAAGTGGCTTGTCATTACCACCACGTATCATCAACATTGGGTGTAGAAATATTTGCTGGTGTTTCGGAAACTCGTAATTTATTGGAAGCTTGGCAAACCCTTTCAATGGAAGTGCTTTTCCACAGTCATTGCCTAGGGCTACTTAAAGAGGAAACAGTCCATAGAGACAAAACTGAGATCTCCTTTATTTTGTCAAGTTTCAAAGAGCTACTGCAAACCATACTGGATTTAGAGTTCCAAATTCATCTATCTATATAGCAGAGAACAGAGTGAAACCTAAACATAAAAACTGCTAGTGTGACGAACGCTTCAATCTAGAAAAACAAAAATTGGTGAGCCTAGTGGGATTTGTGGACCGATCATCACCACCAAGTATCATCAAGATTGGGTGAAAAAATATTTGCTGGTATTTCAGAAACTCGTTATTTCTTAGAAGCTTGGCAACCCCTCTCAATGAAAGTGCTTTTCCACAGTCTGTGCCTAGGGCTACTTGAAGGGGAAACAAACCATAGAGACAAAACTGAGAACTCTTTTATTTTGACAAGTTTCAAAGAGCTACTACAAATCATGTTGGATTTAGAGTTCTAAATTCATCTATCTATGTAGGAGAGAACAGAGTGAAACCTAAAAATAAAAACTGCTACTGTAGACGAACGCTTCAACCAAGAAGAACAAAATTTGGTGAGCCAAGTGGGATTTGTGTACTCATCATTACCACCAAGTATCATCAACATTGGGTGAAAAAATATTTGCTGTTATTTCGGAAACTCGTTATTTCTTAAAAGCTTGGCAACCCTCTCAATGAAAGTGCTTTTCCACAGTCTGTGCCTAGGGCTACTTGAAGAGGAAACAATCCATAGAGACAAAACTGAGAACTCCTTTATTTTGTCAAGTTTCAAAGAGCTACTACAAACCATGTTGGATTTAGAGTTCCAAATTCATCTATCTATATCGGAGAGAACAGAGTGAAACCTAGAAAATAAAAACTGCTACTGTAACGAACGCTTCAACCTAGAAGAACAAAATTTGGTAAGCCAAGTGGGATTTGTGTACGGATCATTACTACCAAGTATCATCAAGATTCGGTGAAAAAATATTTGCTGGTATTTCGGAAACTCATTATTTCTTAGAAGCTTGGCAACCACTCTCAATGAAAGTGCTTTTCCACAGTCTGTGCCTAGGGCTACTTAAAGAGGAAACAATCCATAGAGACAAAATTGAGATCTCCTTTATTTTGTCAAGTTTCAAAGAGCTACTGCAAACCATACTGGATTTAGAGTTCCAAATTCATCTATCTATATAGCAGAGAACAGAGTGAAACCTAAACATAAAAACTGCTAGTGTGACGAACGCTTCAATCTAGAAAAACAAAAATTGGTGAGCCAAGTGGGATTTGTGGACCGATCATCACCACCAAGTATCATCAAGATTGGGTGAAAAAATATTTGCTGGTATTTCAGAAACTCGTTATTTCTTAGAAGCTTGGCAACCCCTCTCAATGAAAGTGCTTTTCCACAGTCTGTGCCTAGGGCTACTTGAAGGGGAAACAATCCATAGAGACAAAACTGAGAACTCCTTTATTTTGTCAAGTTTCAAAGAGCTACTACAAACCATGTTGGATTTAGAGTTCCAAATTCTTCTATCTATATCGGAGAGAACAGAGTGAAACCTAGAAAATAAAAACTGCTACTGTAAACGAAAGCTTCAACCTAGAAGAACAAAATTTGGTAAGCCAAGTGGGATTTGTGTACGGATCATTACTACCAAGTATCATCAAGATTCGGTGAAAAAATATTTGCTGGTATTTCGGAAACTCGTTATTTCTTAGAAGCTTGGCAACCCCTCTCAATGAAAGTGCTTTTCCACAGTCTGTGCGTGGGACTACTTGAAAAGAAAACAAAACATAGAGACAAAACTGAGAACTACTTTATTTTGTCAAGTTTCAAAGAGCTACTGCAAACCACACTGGATTTAGAGTTCCAAATTCATCTATCTATATAGCAGAGAACAGAGTGAAACCTAAAAATAAAAACTGCTAGTGTGACGAACGCTTCAATCTAGAAAAACAAAAATTGGTGAGCCAAGTGGTATTTGTATACCGATCATCACCACCAAGTATCATCAAGATTGGGTGAAAAAATATTTGCTGGTATTTCAGAAACTCGTTATTTCTTAGAAGCTTGGCAACCCCTCTCAATGAAAGTGCTTTTCCACAATCTGTGCCTAGGGCTACTTGAAGGGGAAACAAACCATAGAGACAAAACTGAGAACTCTTTTATTTTGACAAGTTTCAAAGAGCTACTACAAACCATGTTGGATTTAGAGTTCCTAATTCATCTATCTATATAGGAGAGAACAGAGTGAAAGCTAAAAATGAAAACTGCTACTGTAGACGAACGCTTCAACCAAGAAGAACAAAATTTGGTGAGCCAAGTGGGATTTGTGTACTTGTCATTACCACCAAGTATCATCAAGATTGGGTGAAAAAATATTTCCTGGTATTTCGGAAACTCGTTATTTCTTAGAAGCTTGGCAACACCTCTCAATGAAAGTGCTTTTCCACAGTCTGTGCCTAGGGCTACTTTAAGAGGAAACATACCATACAGACAAAACTGAGAACTCCTTTATTGTGTCAAGTTTCAAAGTGCTATTACACACCATGTTGGATTTTGAATTCCAAATTCATCTATCTATATAGGAGAGAACAGAGTGAAACCTAAATATAAAAACTGCTACTGTAGACGAACGATTCAACCCAGAAGAACAAAATTTGGTGAGCCAATTGGGATTTGTGTACTGATCATTACCACCAAGTATCATCAACATTGGGAGAAAAAATATTTGCTGGTATTTCGGAAACTCGTTATTTCTTAGAAGTTTGGCAACCCTCTCAATGAAAGTGCTTTTCCACAGTCTGTGCCTAGGGCTACTGGAAGAGGAAACAAACCATAGAGACAAAACTGAGAACTCCTTTATTTTGTCAACTTTCAAAGAGCTGCTACAAACCATGTTGGATTTAGAGTTCCAAATTCATCTATCTATATAGGAGAGAACAGAGTGAAACCTAAATATATAAACTTCTACTGTAGACGAAAGATTCAACCCAGAAGAACAAAATTTAGTGAGCCAATTGGGATTTGTGTACTGATCATTACCACCAAGTATCATCAACATTGGGAGAAAAAATATTTGCTGGTATTTCGGAAACTCGTTATTTCTTAGAAGTTTGGCAACCCTCTCAATCAAAGTGCTTTTCCACAGTCTGTGCCTAGGGCTACTTGAAGAGGAAACAAACCTTAGAGACAAAACTGAGAACTCCTTTATTTTGTCAAATTTCAAAGAGCTGCTACAAACCATGTTGGATTTAGAGTTCTAAATTCATCTATCTATATAGGAGAGAACAGAGTGAAACCTAAAAATAAAAACTGCTACTGTAAACGAACGCTGCAACCTAGAAGAACAAAATTTGTTGATCCAAGTGGGATTTGTGTACTTGTCATTACCACCACGTATCATCAACATTGGGTGAAAAAATATTTGCTGGTATTTCGGAAACTCGTAATTTATTGGAAGCTTGGCAACCCCTTTCAATGAAAGTGCTTTTCCACAGTCTCTACTTAGGGCTACATGAAGCGGAAACAAATCATAGAGAAAAAACTGAGAAATCATTTATATTGTCAAGTTTCAAAGACCTACTACAAACCATGTTGGATTTAGTGTTCCAAATTCATCTATCTATATAGGAGAGAAGAGACTAAAACCTAAAAATAAAAACTGCTACTGTAAACGAACGCTTCAACCTAAAGAGAACAAAATTTGGTGAGCCAAGTGGCTTGTCATTACCACCACGTATCATCAACATTGGGTGTAGAAATATTTGCTGGTGTTTCGGAAACTCGTAATTTATTGGAAGCTTGGCAAACCCTTTCAATGGAAGTGCTTTTCCACAGTCATTGCCTAGGGCTACTTAAAGAGGAAACAATCCATAGAGACAAAACTGAGATCTCCTTTATTTTGTCAAGTTTCAAAGAGCTAATGCAAACCATACTGGATTTAGAGTTCCAAATTCATCTATCTATATAGCAGAGAACAGAGTGAAACCTAAACATAAAAACTGCTACTGTGACGAACGCTTCAATCTAGAAAAACAAAAATTGGTGAGCCAAGTGGGATTTGTGGACCGATCATCACCACCAAGTATCATCAAGATTGGGTGAAAAAATATTTGCTGGTATTTCAGAAACTCGTTATTTCTTAGAAGCTTGGCAACCACTCTCAATGAAAGTGCTTTTCCACAGTCTGTGCCTTGGGCTACTTGAAGGGGAAACAATCCATAGAGACAAAACTGAGAACTCCTTTATTTTGTCAAGTTTCAAAGAGCTACTACAAACCATGTTGGATTTAGAGTTCCAAATTCATCTATCTATATCGGAGAGAACAGAGTGAAACCTAGAAAATAAAAACTGCTACTGTAAACGAAAGCTTCAACCTAGAAAAACAAAATTTGGTAAGCCAAGTGGGATTTGTGTACTCATCATTACCACCAAGTATCATCAACATTGGGTGAAAAAATATTTACTGCTATTTCGGAAACTCGTTATTTCTTAAAAGCTTGGCAACCCTCTCAATGAAAGTGCTTTTCCACAGTCTGTGCCTAGGGCTACTTGAAGAGGAAACAATCCATAGAGACAAAACTGAAAACTCCTTTATTTTGTCAAGTTTCAAAGAGCTACTACAAACCATGTTGGATTTAGAGTTCCAAATTCTTCTATCTATATCGGAGAGAACAGAGTGAAACCTAGAAAATAAAAACTGCTACTGTAAACGAAAGCTTCAACCTAGAAGAACAAAATTTGGTAAGCCAAGTGGGATTTGTGTACGGATCATTACTACCAAGTATCATCAAGATTCGGTGAAAAAATATTTGCTGGTATTTCGGAAACTCGTTATTTCTTAGAAGCTTGGCAACCCCTCTCAATGAAAGTGCTTTTCCACAGTCTGTGCGTGGGACTACTTGAAAAGAAAACAAAACATAGAGACAAAACTGAGAACTACTTTATTTTGTCAAGTTTCAAAGAGCTACTGCAAACCACACTGGATTTAGAGTTCCAAATTCATCTATCTATATAGCAGAGAACAGAGTGAAACCTAAAAATAAAAACTGCTAGTGTGACGAACGCTTCAATCTAGAAAAACAAAAATTGGTGAGCCAAGTGGGATTTGTATACCGATCATCACCACCAAGTATCATCAAGATTGGGTGAAAAAATATTTGCTGGTATTTCAGAAACTCGTTATTTCTTAGAAGCTTGGCAACCCCTCTCAATGAAAGTGCTTTTCCACAATCTGTGCCTAGGGCTACTTGAAGGGGAAACAAACCATAGAGACAAAACTGAGAACTCTTTTATTTTGACAAGTTTCAAAGAGCTACTACAAACCATGTTGGATTTAGAGTTCCTAATTCATCTATCTATATAGGAGAGAACAGAGTGAAAGCTAAAAATGAAAACTGCTACTGTAGACGAACGCTTCAACCAAGAAGAACAAAATTTGGTGAGCCAAGTGGGATTTGTGTACTTGTCATTACCACCAAGTATCATCAAGATTGGGTGAAAAAATATTTCCTGGTATTTCGGAAACTCGTTATTTCTTAGAAGCTTGGCAACACCTCTCAATGAAAGTGCTTTTCCACAGTCTGTGCCTAGGGCTACTTTAAGAGGAAACATACCATACAGACAAAACTGAGAACTCCTTTATTGTGTCAAGTTTCAAAGTGCTATTACACACCATGTTGGATTTTGAATTCCAAATTCATCTATCTATATAGGAGAGAACAGAGTGAAACCTAAATATAAAAACTGCTACTGTAGACGAACGATTCAACCCAGAAGAACAAAATTTGGTGAGCCAATTGGGATTTGTGTACTGATCATTACCACCAAGTATCATCAACATTGGGAGAAAAAATATTTGCTGGTATTTCGGAAACTCGTTATTTCTTAGAAGTTTGGCAACCCTCTCAATGAAAGTGCTTTTCCACAGTCTGTGCCTAGGGCTACTGGAAGAGGAAACAAACCATAGAGACAAAACTGAGAACTCCTTTATTTTGTCAACTTTCAAAGAGCTGCTACAAACCATGTTGGATTTAGAGTTCCAAATTCATCTATCTATATAGGAGAGAACAGAGTGAAACCTAAATATATAAACTTCTACTGTAGACGAAAGATTCAACCCAGAAGAACAAAATTTAGTGAGCCAATTGGGATTTGTGTACTGATCATTACCACCAAGTATCATCAACATTGGGAGAAAAAATATTTGCTGGTATTTCGGAAACTCGTTATTTCTTAGAAGTTTGGCAACCCTCTCAATCAAAGTGCTTTTCCACAGTCTGTGCCTAGGGCTACTTGAAGAGGAAACAAACCTTAGAGACAAAACTGAGAACTCCTTTATTTTGTCAAATTTCAAAGAGCTGCTACAAACCATGTTGGATTTAGAGTTCTAAATTCATCTATCTATATAGGAGAGAACAGAGTGAAACCTAAAAATAAAAACTGCTACTGTAAACGAACGCTGCAACCTAGAAGAACAAAATTTGTTGATCCAAGTGGGATTTGTGTACTTGTTATTACCACCACGTATCATCAACATTGGGTGAAAAAATATTTGCTGGTATTTCGGAAACTCGTAATTTATTGGAAGCTTGGCAACCCCTTTCAATGAAAGTGCTTTTCCACAGTCTCTACTTAGGGCTACATGAGGCGGAAACAAATCATAGAGAAAAAACTGAGAAATCCTTTATATTGTCAAGTTTCAAAGACCTACTACAAACCATGTTGGATTTAGTGTTCCAAATTCATCTATCTATATAGGAGAGAAGAGACTAAAACCTAAAAATAAAAACTGCTACTGTAAACGAACGCTTCAACCTAAAGAGAACAAAATTTGGTGAGCCAAGTGGCTTGTCATTACCACCACGTATCATCAACATTAGGTGTAGAAATATTTGCTGGTGTTTTGGAAACTCGTAATTTATTGGAAGCTTGGCAAACCCTTTCAATGGAAGTGCTTTTCCACAGTCATTGCCTAGGGCTACTTAAAGAGGAAACAATCCATAGAGACAAAACTGAGATCTCCTTTATTTTGTCAAGTTTCAAAGAGCTACTGCAAACCATACTGGATTTAGAGTTCCAAATTCATCTATCTATATAGCAGAGAACAGAGTGAAACCTAAACATAAAAACTGCTAGTGTGACGAACGCTTCAATCTAGAAAAACAAAAATTGGTGAGCCAAGTGGGATTTGTGGACCGATCATCACCACCAAGTATCATCAAGATTGGGTGAAAAAATATTTGCTGGTATTTCAGAAAATCGTTATTTCTTAGAAGCTTGGCAACCCCTCTCAATGAAAGTGCTTTTCCACAGTCTGTGCCTTGGGCTACTTGAAGGGGAAACAATCCATAGAGACAAAACTGAGAACTCCTTTATTTTGTCAAGTTTCAAAGAGCTACTACAAACCATGTTGGATTTAGAGTTCCAAATTCATCTATCTATATCGGAGAGAACAGAGTGAAACCTAGAAAATAAAAACTGCTACTGTAAACGAAAGCTTCAACCTAGAAAAACAAAATTTGGTAAGCCAAGTGGGATTTGTGTACTCATCATTACCACCAAGTATCATCAACATTGGGTGAAAAAATATTTACTGCTATTTCGGAAACTCGTTATTTCTTAAAAGCTTGGCAACCCTCTCAATGAAAGTGCTTTTCCACAGTCTGTGCCTAGGGCTACTTGAAGAGGAAACAATCCATAGAGACAAAACTGAAAACTCCTTTATTTTGTCAAGTTTCAAAGAGCTACTACAAACCATGTTGGATTTAGAGTTCCAAATTCATCTATGTATATCGGAGAGAACAGAGTGAAACCTAGAAAATAAAAACTGCTACTGTAAACGAACGCTTCAACCTAGAAGAACAAAATTTGGTAAGCCAAGTGGGATTTGTGTACGGATCAATACTACCAAGTATCATCAAGATTCGGTGAAAAAATATTTGCTGTTATTTCGGAAACTCGTTATTTCCTAGAAGCTTGGCAACCCCTCTCAATGAAAGGGCTTTTCCACAGTCTGTGCCTGGGACTACTTGAAAAGGAAACAAAACATAGAGACAAAACTGAGAACTACTTTATTTTGTCAAGTTTCAAAGACCTACTGCAAACCATACTGGATTTAGAGTTCCAAATTCATCTATCTATATAGCAGAGAACAGAGTGAAACCTAAACATAAAAACTGCTACTGTGACGAACGCTTCAATCTAGAAAAACAAAAATTGGTGAGCCTAGTGGGATTTGTGGACCGATCATCACCACCAAGTATCATCAAGATTGGGTGAAAAAATATTTGCTAGTATTTCAGAAACTCGATATTTCTTAGAAGCTTGGCAACCCCTCTCAATGAAAGTGCTTTTCCACAGTATGTGCCTAGGGCTACTTGAAGGGGAAACAAACCATAGAGACAAAACTGAGAACTCTTTTATTTTGACAAGTTTTTAAGAGCTACTAAAAACCATGTTGGATTTAGAGTTCCAAATTCATCTATCTATATAGGAGAGAACAGAGTGAAAGCTAAAAATAAAAACTGCTACTGTAGACGAACGCTTCAACCAAGAAGAACAAAATTTGGTGAGCCAAGTGGGATTTGTGTACTTGTCATTACCACCAAGTATCATCAAGATTGGGTGAAAAAATATTTCCTGGTATTTCGGAAACTCGTTATTTCTTAGAAGCTTGGCAACCCCTCTCAATGAAAGTGCTTTTCCACAGTCTGTGCCTAGGGCTACTTGAAGAGGAAACATACCATACAGACAAAACTGAGAACTCCTTTATTGTGTCAAGTTTCAAAGTGCTATTACACACCATGTTGGATTTTGAATTCCAAATTCATCTATCTATATATGAGAGAACAGAGTGAAACCTAAATATAAAAACTGCTACTGTAGACGAAAGATTCAACCCAGAAGAACAAAATTTGGTGAGCCAATTGGGATTTGTGTACTGATCATTACCACCACGTATCATCAACATTGGGAGAAAAAATATTTGCTGGTATTTCGGAAACTCGTTATTTCTTAGAAGTTTGGCAACCCTCTCAATGAAAGTGCTTTTCCACAGTCTGTGCGTAGGGCTACTTGAAGAGGAAACAAACCATAGAGACAAATCTGAGAACTCCTTTATTTTGTCAAATTTCAAATAGCTGATACAAACCATGTTGGATTTAGAGTTCCAAATTCATCTATCTATATAGGAGAGAACAGAGTGAAACCTAAAAATAAAAACTGCTACTGTAAACGAACGCTGCAACCTAGAAGAACAAAATTTGTTGATCCAAGTGGGATTTGTGTACTTGTCATTACCACCACGTATCATCAACATTGGGTGAAAAAATATTTGCTGGTATTTCGGAAACTCGTAATTTATTGGAAGCTTGGCAACCCCTTTCAATGAAAGTGCTTTTCCACAGTCTCTGCTTAGGGCTACATGAAGCGGAAACAAATCATAGAGACAAAACTGAGAAATCCTTTATATTGTCAAGTTTCAAAGAGCTACTACAAACCATGTTGGATTTAGTTTTCCAAATTCAACTATCTATATAGGAGAGAAGAGACTAAAACCTAAAAATAAAAACTGCTACTGTAAACGAACGCTTCAACCTAAAGAGAACAAAATGTGGTGAGCCAAGTGGCTTGTCATTACCACCACGTATCATCAATATTGGGTGTAGAAATATTTGCTGGTGTTTCGGAAACTCGTAATTTATTGGAAGCTTGGCAACCCCTTTCAATGGAAGTGCTTTTCCACAGTCATTGCCTAGGGCTACTTAAAGAGGAAACAGTCCATAGAGACAAAACTGAGATCTCCTTTATTTTGTCAAGTTTCAAAGAGCTACTGCAAACCATACTGGATTTAGAGTTCCAAATTCATCTATCTATATAGCAGAGAACAGAGTGAAACCTAAACATAAAAACTGCTAGTGTGACGAACGCTTCAATCTAGAAAAACAAAAATTGGTGAGCCTAGTAAGATTTGTGGACCGATCATCACCACCAAGTATCATCAAGATTGGGTGAAAAAATATTTGCTGGTATTTCAGAAACTCGTTATTTCTTAGAAGCTTGGCAACCCCTCTCAATGAAAGTGCTTTTCCACAGTCTGTGCCTAGGGCTACTTGAAGGGGAAACAAACCATAGAGACAAAACTGAGAACTCTTTTATTTTGACAAGTTTCAAAGAGCTACTACAAATCATGTTGGATTTAGAGTTCTAAATTCATCTATCTATGTAGGAGAGAACAGAGTGAAACCTAAAAATAAAAACTGCTACTGTAGACGAACGCTTCAACCAAGAAGAACAAAATTTGGTGAGCCAAGTGGGATTTGTGTACTCATCATTACCACCAAGTATCATCAACATTGGGTGAAAAAATATTTGCTGTTATTTCGGAAACTCGTTATTTCTTAAAAGCTTGGCAACCCTCTCAATGAAAGTGCTTTTCCACAGTCTGTGCCTAGGGCTACTTGAAGAGGAAACAATCCATAGAGACAAAACTGAGAACTCCTTTATTTTGTCAAGTTTCAAAGAGCTACTACAAACCATGTTGGATTTAGAGTTCCAAATTCATCTATCTATATCGGAGAGAACAGAGTGAAACCTAGAAAATAAAAACTGCTACTGTAACGAACGCTTCAACCTAGAAGAACAAAATTTGGTAAGCCAAGTGGGATTTGTGTACGGATCATTACTACCAAGTATCATCAAGATTCGGTGAAAAAATATTTGCTGGTATTTCGGAAACTCATTATTTCTTAGAAGCTTGGCAACCACTCTCAATGAAAGTGCTTTTCCACAGTCTCTGCCTAGGGCTACTTAAAGAGGAAACAATCCATAGAGACAAAATTGAGATCTCCTTTATTTTGTCAAGTTTCAAAGAGCTACTGCAAACCATACTGGATTTAGAGTTCCAAATTCATCTATCTATATAGCAGAGAACAGAGTGAAACCTAAACATAAAAACTGCTACTGTGACGAACGCTTCAATATAGAAAAACAAAAATTGGTGAGCCAAGTGGTATTTGTGGACCAATCATCACCACCAAGTATCTTCAAGATTGGGTGAAAAAATATTTGCTAGTATTTCAGAAACTCGATATTTCTTAGAAGGTTGGCAACCCCTCTCAATGAAAGTGCTTTTCCACAGTATGTGCCTAGGGCTACTTGAAGGGGAAACAAACCATAGAGACAAAACTGAGAACTCGTTTATTTTGACAAGTTTCAAAGAGCTACTACAAACCATGTTGTATTTAGAGTTCCTAATTCATCTATCTATATAGGAGAGAACAGAGTGAAAGCTAAAAATAAAAACTGCTACTGTAGACGAACGCTTCAACCAAGAAGAACAAAATTTGGTGAGCCAAGTGGGATTTGTGTACTTGTCATTACCACCAAGTATCATCAAGATTGGGTGAAAAAATATTTCCTGGTATTTCGGAAACTCGTTATTTCTTAGAAGCTTGGCAACCCCTCTCAATGAAAGTGCTTTTCCACAGTCTGTGCCTAGCGCTACTTGAAGAGGAAACAAACCATACAGAAAAATCTGAGAACTCCTTTATTGTGTCAAGTTTCAAAGTGCTATTACACACCATGTTGGATTTTGAATTCCAAATTCATCTATCTATATAGGAGAGAACAGAGTGAAACCTAAATATAAAAACTGCTACTGTAGACGAACGATTCAACCCAGAAGAACAAAATTTGGTGAGCCAATTGGGATTTGTGTACTGATTATTACCACCAAGTATCATCAACATTGGGAGAAAAAATATTTGCTGGTATTTCGGAAACTCGTTATTTCTTAGAAGTTTGGCAACCCTCTGAATCAAAGTGCTTTTCCACAGTCTGTGCATAGGGCTACTTGAAGAGGAAACAAACCTTAGAGACAAAACTGAGAACTCCTTTATTTTGTCAACTTTCAAAGAGCTGCTACAAACCATGTTGGATTTAGAGTTCCAAATTCATCTATCTATATTGGAGAGAACAGAGTGAAACCTAAAAATAAAAACTGCTACTGTAAACGAACGCTGCAACCTAGAAGAACAAAATTTGTTGATCCAAGTGGGATTTGTGTACTTGTCATTACCACCACGTATCATCAACATTGGGTGAAAAAATATTTGCTGGTATTTCGGAAACTCGTAATTTATTGGAAGCTTGGCAACCCCTTTCAATGAAAGTGCTTTTCCACAGTCTCTGCTTAGGGCTACATGAAGCGGAAACAAATCATAGAGACAAAACTGAGAAATCCTTTATATTGTCAAGTTTCAAAGAGCTACTACAAACCATGTTGGATTTAGTGTTCCAAATTCATCTATCTATATAGGAGAGAAGAGACTAAAACCTAAAAATAAAAACTGCTACTGTAAACGAACGCTTCAACCTAAAGAGAACAAAATTTGGTGAGCCAAGTGGCTTGTCATTACCACCACGTATCATCAACATTGGGTGTAGAAATATTTGCTGGTGTTTCGGAAACTCGTAATTTATTGGAAGCTTGGCAAACCCTTTCAATGGAAGTGCTTTTCCACAGTCATTGCCTAGGGCTACTTAAAGAGGAAACAATCCATAGAGACAAAACTGAGATCTCCTTTATTTTGTCAAGTTTCAAAGAGCTACTGCAAACCATACTGGATTTAAAGTTCCAAATTCATCTATCTATATAGCAGAGAACAGAGTGAAACCTAAACACAAAAACTGGTAGTGTGACGAACGCTTCAATCTAGAAAAACAAAAATTGGTGAGCCAAGTGGGATTTGTGGACCGATCATCACCACCAAGTATCATCAAGATTGGGTGAAAAAATATTTGCTAGTAATTCAGAAACTCGATATTTCTTAGAAGCTTGGCAACCCCTCTCAATGAAAGTGCTTTTCCACAGTATGTGCCTAGGGCTACTTGAAGGGGAAACAAACCATAGAGACAAAACTGAGAACTCTTTTATTTTGACAAGTTTCAAAGAGCTACTACAAACCATGTTGTATTTAGTGTTCCTAATTCATCTATCTATATAGGAGAGAACAGAGTGAAAGCTAAAAATAAAAACTGCTACTGTAGACGAACGCTTCAACCAAGAAGAACAAAATTTGGTGAGCCAAGTGGGATTTGTGTACTTGTCATTACCACCAAGTATCATCAAGATTGGGTGAAAAAATATTTTCTGGTATTTCGGAAACTCGTTATTTCTTAGAAGGTTGGCAACCCCTCTCAATGAAAGTGCTTTTCCACAGTCTGTGCCTAGGGCTACTTGAAGAGGAAACAAACCATACAGAAAAAACTGAGAACTCCTTTATTGTGTCAAGTTTCAAAGTGCTATTACACACCATGTTGGATTTTGAATTCCAAATTCATCTATCTATATAGGAGAGAACAGAGTGAAACCTAAATATAAAAACTGCTACTGTAGACGAACGATTCAACCCAGAAGAACAAAATTTGGTGAGCCAATTGGGATTTGTGTACTGATCATTACCACCAAGTATCATCAACATTGGGAGAAAAAATATTTGCTGGTATTTCGGAAACTCGTTATTTCTTAGAAGTTTGGCAACGCTCTCAATGAAAGTGCTTTTCCACAGTCTGTGCCTAGGGCTACTTGAAGAGGAAACAAACCATAGAGACAAAACTGAGAACTCCTTTATTTTGTCAACTTTCAAAGAGCTGCTACAAACCATGTTGGATTTAGAGTTCCAAATTCATCTATCTATATAGGAGAGAACAGAGTGAAACCTAAAAATAAAAACTGCTACTGTAAACGAACGCTGCAACCTAGAAGAACAAAATTTGTTGATCCAAGTGGGATTTGTGTACTTGTCATTACCACCACGTATCATCAACATTGGGTGAAAAAATATTTGCTGGTATTTCGGAAACTCGTAATTTATTGGAAGCTTGGCAACCCCTTTCAATGAAAGTGCTTTTCCACAGTCTCTGCTTAGGGCTACATGAAGCGGAAACAAATCATAGAGACAAAACTGAGAAATCCTTTATATTGTCAAGTTTCAAAGAGCTACTACAAACCATGTTGGATTTAGTGTTCCAAATTCATCTATATATATAGGAGAGAAGAGACTAAAACCTAAAAATAAAAACTGCTACTGTAAACGAACGCTTCAACCTAAAGAGAACAAAATTTTGTGAGCCAAGTGGCTTGTCATTACCACCACGTATCATCAACATTGGGTGTAGAAATATTTGCTGGTGTTTCGGAAACTCGTAATTTATTGGAAGCTTGGCAAACCCTTTCAATGGAAGTGCTTTTCCACAGTCATTGCCTAGGGCTACTTAAAGAGGAAACAATCCATAGAGACAAAACTGAGAACTCCTTTATTTTGTCAAGTTTCAAAGAGCTACTGCAAACCATACTGGATTTAGAGTTCCAAATTCATCTATCTATATCGGAGAGAACAGAGTGAAACCTAGAAAATAAAAACTGCTACTGTAACGAACGCTTCAACCTAGAAGAACAAAATTTGGTAAGCCAAGTGGGAATTGTGTACGGATCATTACTACCAAGTATCATCAAGATTCGGTGAAAAAATATTTGCTGGTATTTCGGAAACTCATTATTTCTTAGAAGCTTGGCAACCCCTCTCAATGAAAGTGCTTTTCCACAGTCTGTGCCTAGGGCTACTTAAAGAGGAAACAATCCATAGAGACAAAATTGAGATCTCCTTTATTTTGTCAAGTTTCAAAGAGCTACTGCAAACCATACTGGATTTAGAGTTCCAAATTCATCTATCTATATAGCAGAGAACAGAGTGAAACCTAAACATAAAAACTGCTACTGTGACGAACGCTTCAATATAGAAAAACAAAAATTGGTGAGCCAAGTGGTATTTGTGGACCGATCATCACCACCAAGTATCTTCAAGATTGGGTGAAAAAATATTTGCTAGTATTTCAGAAACTCGATATTTCTTAGAAGCTTGGCAACCCCTCTCAATGAAAGTGCTTTTCCACAGTATGTGCCTAGGGCTACTTGAAGGGGAAACAAACCATAGAGACAAAACTGAGAACTCGTTTATTTTGACAAGTTTCAAAGAGCTACTACAAACCATGTTGTATTTAGAGTTCCTAATTCATCTATCTATATAGGAGAGAACAGAGTGAAAGCTAAAAATAAAAACTGCTACTGTAGACGACCGCTTCAACCAAGAAGAACAAAATTTGGTGAGCCAAGTGGGATTTGTGTACTTGTCATTACCACCAAGTATCATCAAGATTGGGTGAAAAAATATTTCCTGGTATTTCGGAAACTCGTTATTTCTTAGAAGCTTGGCAACCCCTCTCAATGAAAGTGCTTTTCCACAGTCTGTGCCTAGCGCTACTTGAAGAGGAAACAAACCATACAGAAAAATCTGAGAACTCCTTTATTGTGTCAAGTTTCAAAGTGCTATTACACACCATGTTGGATTTTGAATTCCAAATTCATCTATCTATATAGGAGAGAACAGAGTGAAACCTAAATATAAAAACTGCTACTGTAGACGAACGATTCAATCCAGAAGAACAAAATTTGGTGAGCCAATTGGGATTTGTGTACTGATCATTACCACCAAGTATCATCAACATTGGGAGAAAAAATATTTGCTGGTATTTCGGAAACTCGTTATTTCTTAGAAGTTTGGCAACCCTCTCAATCAAAGTGCTTTTCCACAGTCTGTGCCTAGGGCTACTTGAAGAGGAAAGAAACCTTAGAGACAAAACTGAGAACTCCTTTATTTTGTCAACTTTCAAAGAGCTGCTACAAACCATGTTGGATTTAGAGTTCCAAATTCATCTATCTATATAGGAGAGAACAGAGTGAAACCTAAAAATAAAAACTGCTACTGTAAACGAACGCTGCAACCTAGAAGAACAAAATTTGTTGATCCAAGTGGGATTTGTGTACTTGTCATTACCACCACGTATCATCAACATTGGGTGAAAAAATATTTGCTGGTATTTCGGAAACTCGTAATTTATTGGAAGCTTGGCAACCCCTTTCAATGAAAGTGCTTTTCCACAGTCTCTGCTTAGGGCTACATGAAGCGGAAACAAATCATAGAGACAAAACTGAGAAATCCTTTATATTGTCAAGTTTCAAAGAGCTACTACAAACCATGTTGGATTTAGTGTTCCAAATTCATCTATCTATATAGGAGAGAAGAGACTAAAACCTAAAAATAAAAACTGCTACTGTAAACGAACGCTTCAACCTAAAGAGAACAAAATTTGGTGAGCCAAGTGGCTTGTCATTACCACCACGTATCATCAACATTGGGTGTAGAAATATTTGCTGGTGTTTCGGAAACTCGTAATTTATTGGAAGCTTGGCAAACCCTTTCAATGGAAGTGCTTTTCCACAGTCATTGCCTAGGGCTACTTAAAGAGGAAACAATCCATAGAGACAAAACTGAGATCTCCTTTATTTTGTCAAGTTTCAAAGAGCTACTGCAAACCATACTGGATTTAAAGTTCCAAATTCATCTATCTATATAGCAGAGAACAGAGTGAAACCTAAACACAAAAACTGCTAGTGTGACGAACGCTTCAATCTAGAAAAACAAAAATTGGTGAGCCAAGTGGGATTTGTGGACCGATCATCACCACCAAGTATCATCAAGATTGGGTGAAAAAATATTTGCTAGTAATTCAGAAACTCGATATTTCTTAGAAGCTTGGCAACCCCTCTCAATGAAAGTGCTTTTCCACAGTATGTGCCTAGGGCTAATTGAAGGGGAAACAAACCATAGAGACAAAACTGAGAACTCTTTTATTTTGACAAGTTTCAAAGAGCTACTACAAACCATGTTGTATTTAGAGTTCCTAATTCATCTATCTATATAGGAGAGAACAGAGTGAAAGCTAAAAATAAAAACTGCTACTGTAGACGAACGCTTCAACCAAGAAGAACAAAATTTGGTGAGCCAAGTGGGATTTGTGTACTTGTCATTACCACCAAGTAGCATCAAGATTGGGTGAAAAAATATTTTCTGGTATTTCGGAAACTCGTTATTTCTTAGAAGGTTGGCAACCCCTCTCAATGAAAGTGCTTTTCCACAGTCTGTGCCTAGGGCTACTTGAAGAGGAAACAAACCATAGAGACAAAACTGAGAACTCCTTTATTTTGTCAAGTTTCAAAGAGCTACTGCAAACCATACTGGATTAAGAGTTCCAAATTCATCTATCTATATAGCAGAGAACAGAGTGAAACCTAAACATAAAAACTGCTAGTGTGACGAACGCTTCAATCTAGAAAAACAAAAATTGGTGAGCCAAGTGGGATTTGTGGACCGAACATCACCACCAAGTATCATCAAGATTGGGTGAAAAAATATTTGCTGGTATTTCAGAAACTCGTTATTTCTTAGAAGCTTGGCAACCCCTCTGAATGAAAGTGCTTTTCCACAGTCTGTGCCTAGGGCTACTTGAAGGGGAAACAATCCATAGAGACAAAACTGAGAACTCCTTTATTTTGTCAACTTTCAAAGAGCTACTACAAACCATGTTGGATTTAGAGTTCCAAATTCATCTATCTATATCGGAGAGAACAGAGTGAAACCTAGAAAATAAAAACTGCTACTGTAAACGAAAGCTTCAACCTAGAAGAACAAAATTTGGTAAGCCAAGTGGGATTTGTGTACGGATCGTTACTACCAAGTATCATCAAGATTCGGTGAAAAAATATTTGCTGGTATTTCGGAAACTCGTTATTTCTTAGAAGCTTGGCAACCCCTCTCAATGAAAGTGCTTTTCCACAGTCTGTGCGTGGGACTACTTGAAAAGGAAACAAAACATAGAGACAAAACTGAGAACTACTTTATTTTGTCAAGTTTCAAAGAGCTACTGCAAACCACACTGGATTTAGAGTTCCAAATTCACCTATCTATATAGCAGAAAACAGAGTGAAACCTAAACATAAAAACTGCTATTGTGACGAACGCTTCAATCTAGAAACACAAAATTTGTTGAGCCAAGTGGGATTTGTGTACTTGTCATTACCACCAAGTATCATCAAGATTGGGTGAAAAAATATTTCCTGGTATTTCGGAAACTCGTTATTTCTTAGAAGCTTGGCAACCCCTCTCAATGAAAGTGCTTTTCCACAGTCTGTGCCTAGGGCTACTTGAAGAGGAAACATACCATACAGACAAAACTGAGAACTCCTTTATTGTGTCAAGTTTCAAAGTGCTATTACACACCATGTTGGATTTTGAATTCCAAATTCATCTATCTATATAGGAGAGAACAGAGTGAAACCTAAATATAAAAACTGCTACTGTAGACGAACGATTCAACCCAGAAGAACAAAATTTGGTGAGCCAATTGGGATTTGTGTACTGATCATTACCACCAAGTATCATCAACATTGGGAGAAAAAATATTTGCTGGTATTTCGGAAACTCGTTATTTCTTAGAAGTTTGGCAACCCTCTCAATGAAAGTGCTTTTCCACAGTCTGTGCCTAGGGCTACTTGAAGAGGAAACAAACCATAGAGACAAAACTGAGAACTCCTTTATTTTGTGAACTTTCAAAGAGCTGCTACAAACCATGTTGGATTTAGAGTTCCAAATTCATCTATCTATATAGGAGAGAACAGAGTGAAACCTAAATATAAAAACTTCTACTGTAGACGAAAGATTCAACCCAGAAGAACAAAATTTGGTGAGCCAATTGGGATTTGTGTACTGATCATTACCACCAAGTATCATCAACATTGGGAGAAAAAATATTTGCTGGTATTTCGGAAACTCGTTATTTCTTAGAAGTTTGGCAACCCTCTCAATGAAAGTGCTTTTCCACAGTCTGTGCCTAGGGCTACTTGAAGAGGAAACAAACCATAGAGACAAAACTGAGAACTCCTTTATTTTGTCAACTTTCAAAGAGCTGCTACAAACCATGTTGGATTTAGAGTTCCAAATTCATCTATCTATATAGGAGAGAACAGAGTGAAACCTAAAAATAAAAACTGCTACTGTAAACGAACGCTGCAACCTAGAAGAACAAAATTTCTTGATCCAAGTGGGATTTGTGTAATTGTCATTACCACCACGTATCATCAACATTGGGTGAAAAAATATTTGCTGGTATTTCGGAAACTCGTAATTTATTGGGAGCTTGGCAACCCCTTTCAATGAAAGTGCTTTTCCACAGTCTCTGCTTAGGGCTACATGAAGCGGAAACAAATCATAGAGACAAAACTGAGAAATCCTTTATATTGTCAAGTTTCAAGAGCTACTACAAACCATGTTGGATTTAGTGTTCCAAATTCATCTATCTATATAGGAGAGAAGAGACTAAAACCTAAAAATAAAAACTGCTACTGTAAACGAACGCTTCAACCTAAAGAGAACAAAATTTGGTGAGCCAAGTGGCTTGTCATTACCACCACGTATCATCAACATTGGGTGTAGAAATATTTGCTGGTGTTTCGGAAACTCGTAATTTATTGGAAGCTTGGCAAACCCTTTCAATGGAAGTGCTTTTCCACAGTCATTGCCTAGGGCTACTTAAAGAGGAAACAGTCCATAGAGACAAAACTGAGATCTCCTTTATTTTGTCAAGTTTCAAAGAGCTACTGCAAACCATACTGGATTTAGAGTTCCAAATTCATCTATCTATATAGCAGAGAACAGAGTGAAACCTAAACATAAAAACTGCTAGTGTGACGAACGCTTCAATCTAGAAAAACAAAAATTGGTGAGCCTAGTGGGATTTGTGGACCGATCATCACCACCAAGTATCATCAAGATTGGGTGAAAAAATATTTGCTGGTATTTCAGAAACTCGTTATTTCTTAGAAGCTTGGCAACCCCTCTCAATGAAAGTGCTTTTCCACAGTCTGTGCCTAGGGCTACTTGAAGGGGAAACAAACCATAGAGACAAAACTGAGAACTCCTTTATTTTGTCAACTTTCAAAGAGCTACTACAAACCATGTTGGATTTAGAGTTCCAAATTCATCTATCTATATCGGAGAGAACAGAGTGAAACCTAGAAAATAAAAACTGCTACTGTAAACGAAAGCTTCAACCTAGAAGAACAAAATTTGGTAAGCCAAGTGGGATTTGTGTACGGATCGTTACTACCAAGTATCATCAAGATTCGGTGAAAAAATATTTGCTGGTATTTCGGAAACTCGTTATTTCTTAGAAGCTTGGCAACCCCTCTCAATGAAAGTGCTTTTCCACAGTCTGTGCGTGGGACTACTTGAAAAGGAAACAAAACATAGAGACAAAACTGAGAACTACTTTATTTTGTCAAGTTTCAAAGAGCTACTGCAAACCACACTGGATTTAGAGTTCCAAATTCACCTATCTATATAGCAGAGAACAGAGTGAAACCTAAACATAAAAACTGCTAGTGTGACGAACGCTTCAATCTAGAAAAACAAAATTTGGTGAGCCAAGTGGGATTTGTGTACTTGTCATTACCACCAAGTATCATCAAGATTGGGTGAAAAAATATTTCCTGGTATTTCGGAAACTCGTTATTTCTTAGAAGCTTGGCAACCCCTCTCAATGAAAGTGCTTTTCCACAGTCTGTGCCTAGGGCTACTTGAAGAGGAAACATACCATACAGACAAAACTGAGAACTCCTTTATTGTGTCAAGTTTCAAAGTGCTATTACACACCATGTTGGATTTTGAATTCCAAATTCATCTATCTATATAGGAGAGAACAGAGTGAAACCTAAATATAAAAACTGCTACTGTAGACGAACGATTCAACCCAGAAGAACAAAATTTGGTGAGCCAAGTGGGATTTGTGTACTGATCATTACCACCAAGTATCATCAACATTGGGAGAAAAAATATTTGCTGGTATTTCGGAAACTCGTTATTTCTTAGAAGCTTGGCAACCCCTCTCAATGAAAGTGCTTTTCCACAGTCTGTGCCTAGGGCTACTTGAAGAGGAAACATACCATACAGACAAAACTGAGAACTCCTTTATTGTGTCAAGTTTCAAAGTGCTATTACACACCATGTTGGATTTTGAATTCCAAATTCATCTATCTATATAGGAGAGAACAGAGTGAAACCTAAATATAAAAACTGCTACTGTAGACGAACGATTCAACCCAGAAGAACAAAATTTGGTGAGCCAATTGGGATTTGTGTACTGATCATTACCACCAAGTATCATCAACATTGGGAGAAAAAATATTTGCTGGTATTTCGGAAACTCGTTATTTCTTAGAAGTTTGACAACCCTCTCAATGAAAGTGCTTTTCCACAGTCTGTGCCTAGGGCTACTTGAAGAGGAAACAAACCATAGAGACAAAACTGAGAACTCCTTTATTTTGTCAACTTTCAAAGAGCTGCTACAAACGATGTTGGATTTAGAGTTCGAAATTCATCTATCTATATAGGAGAGAACAGAGTGAAACCTAAATATAAAAACTGCTACTGTAGACGAACGATTCAACCCAGAAGAACAAAATTTGGTGAGCCAATTGGGATTTGTGTACTGATCATTACCACCAAGTATCATCAACATTGGGAGAAAAAATATTTGCTGATATTTCGGAAACTCGTTATTTCTTAGAAGTTTGACAACCCTCTCAATGAAAGTGCTTTTCCACAGTCTGTGCCTAGGGCTACTTGAAGAGGAAACATACCATACAGACAAAACTGAGAACTCCTTTATTGTGTCAAGTTTTAAAGTGCTATTACACACCATGTTGGATTTTGAATTCCAAATTCATCTATCTATATAGGAGAGAACAGAGTGAAACCTGAATATAAAAACTGCTACTGTAGACGAACGATTCAACCCAGAAGAACAAAATTTGGTGAGCCAATTGGGATTTGTGTACTGATCATTACCACCAAGTATCATCAACATTGGGAGAAAAAATATTTGCTGGTATTTCGGAAACTCGTTATTTCTTAGAAGTTTGACAACCCTCTCAATGAAAGTGCTTTTCCACAGTCTGTGCCTAGGGCTACTTGAAGAGGAAACAAACCATAGAGACAAAACTGAGAACTCCTTTATTTTGTCAACTTTCAAAGAGCTGCTACAAACGATGTTGGATTTAGAGTTCGAAATTCATCTATCTATATAGGAGAGAACAGAGTGAAACCTAAAAATAAAAACTGCTACTGTGAACGAATGCTGCAACCTAGAAGAACAAAATTTGTTGATCCAAGTGGGATTTGTGTACTTGTCATTACCACCACGTATCATCAACATTGGGTGAAAAAATATTTGCTGGTATTTCGGAAACTCGTAATTTATTGGAAGCTTGGCAACCCCTTTCAATGAAAGTGCTTTTCCACAGTCTCTGCTTAGGGCTACATGAAGCGGAAACAAATCATAGAGACAAAACTGAGAACTCGTTTATTTTGTCAACTTTCAAAGAGCTGCTACAAACCATGTTGGATTTAGAGTTCCAAATTCATCTATCTATATAGGAGAGAACAGAGTGAAACCTAAAAATAAAAACTGCTACTGTAAACGAACGCTGCAACCTAGAAGAACAAAATTTCTTGATCCAAGTGGGATTTGTGTACTTGTCATTACCACCACGTATCATCAACATTGGGTGAAAAAATATTTGCTGGTATTTCGGAAACTCGTAATTTATTGGGAGCTTGGCAACCCCTTTCAATGAAAGTGCTTTTCCACAGTCTCTGCTTAGGGTTACATGAAGCGGAAAGAAATCATAGAGACAAAACTGAGAAATCCTTTATATTGTCAAGTTTCAAAGAGCTACTACAAACCATGTTGGATTTAGTGTTCCAAATTCATCTATCTATATAGGAGAGAAGAGACTAAAACCTAAAAATAAAAACTGCTACTGTAAATGAACGCTTCAACCTAAAGAGAACAAAATTTGGTGAGCCAAGTGGCTTGTCATTACCACCACGTATCATCAACATTGGGTGTAGAAATATTTGCTGGTGTTTCGGAAACTCGTAATTTATTGGAAGCTTGGCAAACCCTTTCAATGGAAGTGCTTTTCCACAGTCATTGCCTAGGGCTACTTAAAGAGGAAACAGTCCATAGAGACAAAACTGAGAACTACTTTATTTTGTCAAGTTTCAAAGAGCTACTGCAAACCACACTGGATTTAGAGTTCCAAATTCACCTATCTATATAGCAGAGAACAGAGTGAAACCTAAACATAAAAACTGCTAGTGTGACGAACGCTTCAATCTAGAAAAACAAAATTTGGTGAGCCAAGTGGGATTTGTGTACTTGTCATTACCACCAAGTATCATCAAGATTGGGTGAAAAAATATTTCCTGGTATTTCGGAAACTCGTTATTTCTTAGAAGCTTGGCAACCCCTCTCAATGAAAGTGCTTTTCCACAGTCTGTGCCTAGGGCTACTTGAAGAGGAAACATACCATACAGACAAAACTGAGAACTCCTTTATTGTGTCAAGTTTCAAAGTGCTATTACACACCATGTTGGATTTTGAATTCCAAATTCATCTATCTATATAGGAGAGAACAGAGTGAAACCTAAATATAAAAACTGCTACTGTGACGAACGCTTCAATATAGAAAAACAAAAATTGGTGAGCCAAGTGGGATTTGTGGACCGATCATCACCACCAAGTATCATCAAGATTGGGTGAAAAAATATTTGCTAGTATTTCAGAAACTCGATATTTCTTAGAAGCTTGGCAACCCCTCTCAATGAAAGTGCTTTTCCACAGTATGTGCCTAGGGCTACTTGAAGGGGAAACAAACCATAGAGACAAAACTGAGAACTCTTTTATTTTGACAAGTTTCAAAGAGCTACTACAAACCATGTTGTATTTAGAGTTCCTAATTCATCTATCTATATAGGAGAGAACACAGTGAAAGCTAAAAATAAAAACTGCTACTGTAGACGAACGCTTGAATCAAGAAGAACAAAATTTGGTGAGCCAAGTGGGATTTGTGTACTTGTCATTACCACCAAGTATCATCAAGATTGGGTGAAAAAATATTTCCTGGTATTTCGGAAACTCGTTATTTCTTAGAAGCTTGGCAACCCCACTCAATGAAAGTGCTTTTCCACAGTCTGTGCCTAGGGCTACTTGAAGAGGAAACAAACCATACAGAAAAATCTGAGAACTCCTTTATTGTGTCAAGTTTCAAAGTGCTATTACACACCATGTTGGATTTTGAATTCCAAATTCATCTATCTATATAGGAGAGAACAGAGTGAAACCTAAATATAAAAACTGCTACTGTAGACGAACGATTCAACCCAGAAGAACAAAATTTGGTGAGCCAATTGGGATTTGTGTACTGATCATTACCACCAAGTATCATCAACATTGGGAGAAAAAATATTTGCTGGTATTTCGGAAACTCGTTATTTCTTAGAAGTTTGGCAACGCTCTCAATGAAAGTGCTTTTCCACAGTCTGTGCATAGGGCTACTTGAAGAGGAAACAAACCATAGAGACAAAACTGAGAACTCCTTTATTTTGTCAACTTTCAAAGAGCTGCTACAAACCATGTTGGATTTAGAGTTCCAAATTCATCTATCTATATAGGAGAGAACAGAGTGAAACCTAAAAATAAAAACTGCTACTGTAAACGAACGCTGCAACCTAGAAGAACAAAATTTGTTGATCCAAGTGGGATTTGTGTACTTGTCATTACCACCACGTATCATCAACATTGGGTGAAATAATATTTGCTGGTATTTCGGAAACTCGTAATTTATTGGAAGCTTGGCAACCCCTTTCAATGAAAGTGCTTTCCACAGTCTCTGCTTAGGGCTACATGAAGAGGAAACAAATCATAGAGACAAAACTGAGATCTCCTTTATTTTGTCAAGTTTCAAAGAGCTACTGCAAACCATACTGGATTTAGAGTTCCAAATTCATCTATCTATATAGCAGAGAACAGAGTGAAACCTAAATATAAAAACTGCTACTGTGACGAACGCTTCAATGTAGAAAAACAAAAATTGGTGAGCCAAGTGGGATTTGTGGACCGATCATCACCACCAAGTATCATCAAAATTGGGTGAAAAAATATTTGCTAGTATTTCAGAAACTCGATATTTCTTAGAAGCTTGGCAACCCCTCTCAATGAAAGTGCTTTTCCACAGTATGTGCCTAGGGCTACTTGAAGGGGAAACAAACCATAGAGACAAAACTGAGAACACTTTTATTTTGACAAGTTTCAAAGAGCTACTACAAACCATGTTGTATTTAGAGTTCCTAATTCATCTATCTATATAGGAGAGAACAGAGGGAAAGCTAAAAATAAAAACTGCTACTGTAGACAAACGCTTCAACCAAGAAGAACAAAATTTGGTGAGCCAAGTGGGATTTGTGTACTTGTCATTACCACCAAGTATCATCAAGATTGGGTGAAAAAATATTTCCTGGTATTTCGGAAACTCGTTATTTCTTAGAAGCTTGGCAACCCCTCTCAATGAAAGTGCTTTTCCACAGTCTGTGCCTAGGGCTACTTGAAGAGGAAACAAACCATACAGAAAAATCTGAGAACTCCTTTATTGTGTCAAGTTTCAAAGTGCTATTACACACCATGTTGGATTTTGAATTCCAAATTTATCTATCTATATAGGAGAGAACAGAGTGAAACCTAAATATAAAAACTGCTACTGTAGACGAACGATTCAACCCAGAAGAACAAAATTTGGTGAGCCAATTGGGATTTGTGTACTGATCATTACCACCAAGTATCATCAACATTGGGAGAAAAAATATTTGCTGGTATTTCGGAAACTCGTTATTTCTTAGAAGTTTGGCAACGCTCTCAATGAAAGTGCTTTTCCACAGTCTGTGCCTAGGGCTACTTGAAGAGGAAACAAACCATAGAGACAAAACTGAGAACTCCTTTATTTTGTCAACTTTCAAAGAGCTGCTACAAACCATGTTGGATTTAGAGTTCCAAATTCATCTATCTATATAGGAGAGAACAGAGTGAAACCTAAATATAAAAACTGCTACTGTAGACGAACGATTCAACCCAGAAGAACAAAATTTGGTGAGCCAATTGGGATTTGTGTACTGATCATTACCACCAAGTATCATCAACATTGGGAGAAAAAATATTTGCTGGTATTTCGGAAACTCGTTATTTCTTAGAAGTTTGGCAACCCTCTCAATGAAAGTGCTTTTCCACAGTCTGTGCCTAGGGCTACTTGAAGAGGAAACAAACCATAGAGACAAAACTGAGAACTCCTTTATTTTGTCAACTGTCAAAGAGCTGCTACAAACCATGTTGGATTTAGAGTTCCAAATTCATCTATCTATATAGGAGAGAACAGAGTGAAACCTAAAAATTAAAACTGCTACTGTGAACGAACGCTGCAACCTAGAAGAACAAAATTTGTTGATCCAAGTGGGATTTGTGTACTTGTCATTACCACCACGTATCATCAACATTGGGTGAAAAAATATTTGCTGGTATTTCGGAAACTCGTAATTTATTGGAAGCTTGGCAACCCCTTTCAATGAAAGTGCTTTTCCACAGTCTCTGCTTAGGGCTACATGAAGCGGAAACAAATCATAGAGACAAAACTGAGAAATCCTTTATATTGTCAAGTTTCAAAGAGCTACTACAAACCATGTTGGATTTAGTGTTCCAAATTCATCTATCTATATAGGAGAGAAGAGTCTAAAACCTAAAAATAAAAACTGCTACTGTAAACGAACGCTTCAACCTAAAGAGAACAAAATTTGGTGAGCCAAGTGGCTTGTCATTACCACCACGTATCATCAACATTGGGTGTAGAAATATTTGCTGGTGTTTCGGAAACTCGTAATTTATTGGAAGCTTGGCAAACCCTTTCAATGGAAGTGCTTTTCCACAGTCATTGCCTAGAGCTACTTAAAGAGGAAACAATCCATAGAGACAAAACTGAGATCTCCTTTATTTTGTCAAGTTTCAAAGAGCTACTGCAAACCATACTGGATTTAGAGTTCCAAATTCACCTATCTATATAGCAGAGAACAGAGTGAAACCTAAACATAAAAACTGCTAGTGTGACGAACGCTTCAATCTAGAAAAACAAAAATTGGTGGGCCTAGTGGGATTTGTGGACCGATCATCACCACCAAGTATCATCAAGATTGGGTGAAAAAATATTTGCTGGTATTTCAGAAACTCGTTATTTCTTAGAAGCTTGGCAACCCCTCTAAATGAAAGTGCTTTTCCACAGTCTGTGCCTACGGCTACTTGAAGGGGAAACAAACCATAGAGACAAAACTGAGAACTCTTTTATTTTGACAAGTTTCAAAGAGCTACTACAAACCATGTTGGATTTAGAGTTCTAAATTCATCTATCTATGTAGGAGAGAACAGAATGAAACCTAAAAATAAAAACTGCTACTGTAGACGAACGCTTCAAAGAAGAAGAACAAAATTTGGTGAATCAAGTGGGATTTGTGTACTCATCATTACCACCAAGTATCATCAACATTGGGTGAAAAAATATTTGCTGTTATTTCGGAAACTCGTTATTTCTTAAAAGCTTGGCAACCCTCTCAATGAAAGTGCTTTTCCACAGTCTGTGCCTAGGGCTACTTGAAGAGGAAACAATCCATAGAGACAAAACTGAGAACTCCTTTATTTTGTCAAGTTTCAAAGAGCTACTACAAACCATGTTGGATTTAGAGTTCCAAATTCATCTATCTATATCGGAGAGAACAGAGTGAAACCTAGAAAATAAAAACTGCTACTGTAACGAACGCTTCAACCTAGAAGAACAAAATTTGGTAAGCCAAGTGGGATTTGTGTACGGATCATTACTACCAAGTATCATCAAGATTCGGTGAAAAAATATTTGCTGGTATTTCGGAAACTCATTATTTCTTAGAAGCTTGGCAACCCCTCTCAATGAAAGTGCTTTTCCACAGTCTGTGCCTAGGGCTACTTAAAGAGGAAACAATCCATAGAGACAAAACTGAGATCTCCTTTATTTTGTCAAGTTTCAAAGAGCTACTGCAAACCATACTGGATTTAGAGTTCCAAATTCATCTATCTATATAGCAGATAACAGAGTGAAACCTAAACATAAAAACTGCTACTGTGATGAACGCTTCAATATAGAAAAACAAAAATTGGTGAGCCAAGTAGGATTTGTGGACCGATCATCACCACCAAGTATCATCAAGATTGGGTGAAAAAATATTTGCTAGTATTTCAGAAACTCGATATTTCTTAGAAGCTTGGCAACCCCTCTCAATGAAAGTGCTTTTCCACAGTCTGTGCCTAGGGCTACTTGAAGGGGAAACAAACAATAGAGACAAAACTGAGAACTCTTTTATTTTGACAAGTTTCAAAGAGCTACTACAAACCATGTTGGATTTAGAGTTCCAAATTCATTTATCTATATAGGAGAGAACAGAGTGAAAGCTAAAAATTAAAACTGCTACTGTAGACGAATGCTTCAACCAAGAAGAACAAAATTTGGTCAGCCAAGTGGGATTTGTGTACTTGTCATTATTACCAAGTATCATCAAGATTGGGTGAAAAAATATTTCCTGGTATTTCGGAAACTCGTTATTTCTTAGAAGCTTGGCAACCCCTCTCAATGAAAGTGCTTTTCCACAGTCTGTGCCTAGGGCTACTTGAAGAGGAAACAAACCATACAGAAAAAACTGAGAACTCCTTTATTGTGTCAAGTTTCAAAGTGCTATTACACACCATGTTGGATTTTGAATTCCAAATTCATCTATCTATATAGGAGAGAACAGAGTGAAACCTAAATATAAAAACTTCTACTGTAGACGAAAGATTCAACCCAGAAGAACAAAATTTGGTGAGCCAATTGGGATTTGTGTACTGATCATTACCACCAAGTATCATCAACATTGGGAGAAAAAATATTTGCTGGTATTTCGGAAACTCATTATTTCTTAGAAGTTTGGCAACCCTCTCAATGAAAGTGCTTTTCCACAGTCTGTGCCTAGGGCTACTTGAAGAGGAAACAAACCATAGAGACAAAACTGAGAACTCCTTTATTTTGTCAACATTCAAAGAGCTACTACAAACCATGTTGGATTTCGAGTTCCAAATTCATCTATCTATATAGGAGAGAACAGAGTGAAACCTAAAACTAAAAACTGCTACTGTAAACGAACGCTGCAACGTAGAAGAACAAAATTTGTTGATCCAAGTGGTATTTGTGTACTTGTCATTACCACCACGTATCATCAACATTGGGTGAAAAAATATTTGCTGGTATTTCGGAAACTCGTAATTTATTGGAAGCTTGGCAACCCCTTTCAATGAAAGTGCTTTTCCACAGTCTCTGCTTAGGGCTACATGAAGCGGAAACAAATCATAGAGACAAAACTGAGAAATCCTTTATATTGTCAAGTTTCAAAGAGCTACTACAAACCATGTTGGATTTAGTGTTCCAAATTCATCTATCTATATAGGAGAGAAGAGACTAAAACCTAAAAATAAAAACTGCTACTCTAAACGAACGCTTCAACCTAAAGAGAACAAAATTTGGTGAGCCAAGTGGCTTGTCATTCCACCACGTATCATCAACATTGGGTGTAGAAATATTTGCTGGTGTTTCCGAAACTCGTAATTTATTGGAAGCTTGGCAAACCCTTTCAATGGAAGTGCTTTTCCACAGTCATTGCCTAGGGCTCCTTAAAGAGGAAACAATCCATAGAGACAAAACTGAGATCTCCTTTATTTTGTCAAGTTTCAAAGAGCTACTGCAAACCATACTGGATTAGAGTTCCAAATTCATCTATCTATATAGCAGAGAACAGAGTGAAACCTAAACATAAAAACTGCTAGTGTGACGAACGCTTCAATATAGAAAAACAAAAATTGGTGAGCCAAGTGGGATTTGTGGACCGATCATCACCACCAAGTATCATCAACATTGGGTGAAAAAATATTTGCTGGTATTTCAGAAACTCGTTATTTCTTAGAAGCTTGGCAACCCCTCTCAATGAAAGTGCTTTTCCACAGTCTGTGCCTAGGGCTACTTGAAGAGGAAACAATCCATAGAGACAAAACTGAGAACTCCTTTATTTTGTCAAGTTTCAAAGAGCTACTACAAACCATGTTGGATTTAGAGTTCCAAATTCATCTATCTACATCGGAGAGAACAGAGTGAAACCTAGAAAATAAAAACTGCTACTGTAAACGAACGCTTCAACCTAGAAGAACAAAATTTGGTAAGCCAAGTGGGATTTGTGTACTGATCATTACTACCAAGTATCATCAAGATTCGGTGAAAAAATATTTGCTGGTATTTCGGAAACTCGTTATTTCTTAGAAGCTTGGCAACCCCTCTCAATGAAAGTGCTTTTCCACAGTCTGTGCCTGGGACTACTTCAAAAGGATACAAAACATAGAGACAAAACTGAGAACTCCTTTATTTTGTCAAGTTTCAAAGAGCTACTGCAAACCATACTGGATTTAGAGTTCCAAATTCATCTATCTATATAGCAGAGAACAGAGTGAAACCTAAACCTAAAAACTGCTACTGTGACGAACGCTTCAATCTAGAAAAACAAAAATTCTTGAGCCAAGTGGGATTTGTGGACCGATCATCACCACCAAGTTTCATCAACATTGGGTGAAGAAATATTTGCTGGTATTTCGGAAACTCGTAATTTATTGGAAGCTTGGCAACCACTTTCAATGGAAGTGCTTTACCACAGTCATTGCCTAGGGCTACTTAAAGAGGAAACTATCCATAGAGACAAAACTGAGACCTAATTTATTTTGTCAAGTTTCAAAAAGCCACTACAAACCATGTTGGATTTAGAGTTCCAAATTCTTTTATCTATATAGCAGAGAACAGAGTGAAACCTGAACATAAAAACTGCTACTGTAGACGAATGCTTCAACCTAGAAGAACAAAATTTGGTGAGGCAAGTGGGATTTGTGTACTGATCATTACCACCAGGTATCATCAACATTGGGTGAAAAAAATATTTGCATTATTTCGGAAACTCGTAATTTTTTGGAAGCTTGACAACCCCTCTCAATGAAAGTGCTTTTCCACTGTCATTGCCTAGCGCTACTTAAAGAGGAAACAATCCATAGAGACAAAACTGAGACCTCCTTTAGTTTGTCAAGTTTCAAAGAGCTACTACAAACCATGTTGGATTTAGAGTTCCAAATTTATATATCTATATAGGAGAGAACAGAGTGAAACCTAAAAATAAAAACTGCTACTGTAAACGAATGCTTCAAACTAGAAGAGCAAAATTTGGTGAGCCAAGTGGGATTTGTGTACTGATCATTACCACCAAGTATCATCAAGATTCCGTAAAAAAATATTTGCTGGTATTTCCGAAACTCGTTATTTCTTAGAAGCTTGGCAACCCCTCTCAATGAAAGTGCTTTTCCACAGTCTGTGCCTAGGACTACTTGAAGCGAAAACAAAACATAGAGACAAAACTGAGAATACTTTATTTTGTCAAGTTTCAAAGAGCTACTGCAAACCATACTGGATTTAGAGTTCCAAATTCATCTATCTATATAGCAGAGAACAGAGTGAAACTACACATAAAAACTGCTACTGTAGACGAACGCTTCAATCTAGAAAAACAAAAATTATTGAACCAAGTGGGATTTGTGGACCGATCATCACCATCAAGTATCATCAAGATTGGGTGAAAAAATATTTGCTGGTATTTCAGAAACTCGTTATTTCTTAGAAGCTTGGCAACCCCTCTCAATGAAAGTGCTTTTCCACAGTCTGTGCCTATGGCTACTTGAAGGGGAAACAAACCATAGAGACAAAATTGAGAACTCCTTTATTTTGTCATGTTTCAAAGAGCTACTACAAACCATGTTGGATTTAGAGTTCCAAATTCATCTATCAATATAGGAGAGAACAGAGTGAAACTTAAATATAAAAACTGCTACTGTAAACGAACGCTTCATCCTAGATGAACAAAATTTGGTGAGTCAAGTGGGATTTGTGTACTGATCATTAACACCAAGTATCAACAAGATTGGGTGAAAAAATATTTGCTGGTATTTAGGAAACTCGTTATGTCTTAAAACCTTGGCAACACCTCTCAATGAATGTGGTTTTCCACAGTCTGTACCTAGGGCTGCTTAAAGAGGAAACAAATCATTGAGACAAACCTGAGAACTCCTTTATTTTGTCAAGTTTCAAAGAGCCACTACAAACCATGTTGGATTTAGAGTTCCAAATTCATCTTTCTACATACGAGAGAACAGAGTGAAACCTAAATATAAAAACTGCTACTGTAGACGAACGCTTCAAAGTAGAAGAACAAAATTTGGTGAGCCAAGTGGATTTGTGTACAGATCATTACCACCAAGTATCATCGACATTGGGTGAAAAAATATTTGCTGGTATTTCGGAAACTCGTTATTTCTTAGAAGATTGACATCCCCTCTCAATGAAAGTGCTTTTCCACACTCTGTGCCTAGGGCTACTCTAAGAGGAAACAAACCATAGACACAAAACTGAGAACTCCTTTATTTTGTCAAGTTACAAAGAGCTACTACAAACCATGTTGGATTTAGAGTTCCAAATTCATCTGTCTATATAGGAGAGAACAGAGTGAAACCTAAATATAAAAACTGCTACTGTAGACGAACGCTTAAACCTAGAAGAACAAAATTTGTTGAGCCAAGTCGGATTTGTTTACTTGTCATTACCAGCACGTATCATCAAGATTGGGTGAAAAAATATTTGCTGGTATTTCGGAAAATCGTAATTGCTTGGAAGCTTTGCAATGCCTATCAATGAAAGTGCTTTTCCACAGTCTCTGCTTAGGGCTTCTTGAAGAGGAAACAATCCATAGAGAAAAAACTAAGAACTCTTTTATTTTGTCAAGTTTCAAAGAGCTACTGCAAACCATGTTGGATTTAGAGTTCCAAATTCATCTATCTATATAGGAGAGAACAGAGTGAAACCAAAAATAAAAACTGTTACTGTAGATGAACGCTTCCACCTAGAAGAACAAAATTTGGTGAGCCAAGTGGGATTTGTGTACTTGTCATTAACACCAAGTATCATCAAGATTGGGTGAAAAAATATTTGCTGGTATTTCGGAAACTCGTTATTTCTTAGAAGCTTAACAACCCCTCTCAATGAAAGTGCTTTTCCACCGTCTGTGCCTAGGGCTACTTGAAGAGGAAACAAACCATAAAGACAAAACTGAGAACTCTTTTATTTTGTCAAGTTTCAAAGAGCTACTACAAACCATGTTGGATTTAGAGTTCCAAATTCATCTATCTATATAGGAGAGAACAGAGTGAAACCTAAAAATAAAAACTGCGACTGTAAACGAACGCTGCAACCTAGAAGAACAAAATTTGTTGATCCAAGTGGAATTTGTGTACTTGTCATTACCACCACGTATCATCAACATTGGGTGAAAAAATATTTGCTGGTATTTCGTAAACTCGTACTTTATTGGAAGCTTGGCAACCCCCTTCAATGAAAGTGCTTTTCCACAGTCTCTGCTTAGGGCTACATGAAGCGGAAACAAATCATAGATACAAAACTGAGAAATCCTTTATATTGTCAAGTTTCAAAGAGCTACTACAAACCATGTTGGATTTAGTGTTCCAAATTCATCTATCTATATAGGAGAGAAGAGACTAAAACCTAAAAATAATAACTGCTACTGTAATCGAACGCTTCAACCTAAAGAGAACAAAATTTGGTGAGCCAAGTGGCTTGTCATTACCACCACGTATCATCAACATTGGGTGTAGAAATATTTGCTGGTGTTTCGGAAACTCGTAATTTATTGGAAGCTTGGCAAACCCTTTCAATGGAAGTGCTTTTCCACAGTCATTGCCTAGGGCTACTTAAAGAGGAAACAATCCATAGAGACAAAACTGAGATCTCCTTTATTTTGTCAAGTTTCAAAGAGCTACTGCAAACCATACTGGATTTAGAGTTCCAAATTCATCTATCTATATAGCAGAGAACAGAGTGAAACCTAAACATAAAAACTGCTAGTGTGACGAACGCTTCAATCTAGAAAAACAAAAATTGGTGAGCCAAGTGGGATTTGTGGACCGATCATCACCACCAAGTATCATCAAGATTGGGTGAAAAAATATTTGCTGGTATTTCAGACACTCGTTATTTCTTAGAAGCTTGGCAACCCCTCTCAATGAAAGTGCTTTTCCACAGTCTGTGCCTAGGGCTACTTGAAGGGGAAACAAACCATAGAGACAAAACTGAGAACTCTTTTATTTTGACAAGTTTCAAAGAGCTACTACAAACCATGTTGGATTTAGAGTTCTAAATTCATCTATCTATGTAGGAGAGAACAGAGTGAAACCTAAAAATAAAAACTGCTACTGTAGACGAACTCTTCAACCAAGAAGAACAAAATTTGGTGAGCCAAGTGGGATTTGTGTACTGATCATTACCACCAAGTATCATCAACATTGGGTGAAAACATATTTGCTGTTATTTCGGAAACTCGTTATTTCTTAAAAGCTTGGCAACCCTCTCAATGAAAGTGCTTTTCCACAGTCTGTGCCTAGGGCTACTTGAAGAGGAAACAATCCATAGAGACAAAACTGAGAACTCCTTTATTTTGTCAAGTTTCAAAGAGCTACTACAAACCATGTTGGGTTTAGAGTTCCAAATTCATCTATCTATATCGGAGAGAACAGAGTGAAACCTAGAAAATAAAAACTGCTACTGTAAACGAACGCTTCAACCTAGAAGAACAAAATTTATTAAGCCAAGTGGGATTTGTGTACTGATCATTACTACCAAGTATCATCAAGATTCGGTGAAAAAATGTTTGCTGGTATTTCGGAAACTCGTTATTTCTTAGAAGCTTGGCAACCCCTCTCAATGAAAGTGCTTTTCCACAGTCTGTGCCTGGGACTACTTGAAAAGGAAACAAAACATAGAGACAAAACTGAGAACTACTTTATTTTGTGAAGTTTCAAAGAGCTACTGCAAACCATACTGGATTTAGTGTTCCAAATTCATCTATCTATATAGGAGAGAACAGAGTGAAACCTAAAAATAAAAACTGCTACTGTAGAAGAACGCTTCAACCAAGAAGAACAAAATTTGGTGAGCCAATTGGGATTTGTGTACTTGTCATTACCAGCAAGTATTATCAAGATTGGGTGAAAAATATTTCCTGGTATTTCGGAAACTCGTTATTTCTTAGAAGCTTGGCAACCCCTCTCAATGAAAGTGCTTTTCCACAGTCTGTGCCTAGGGCTACTTGAAGAGGAAACAAACCGTACAGACAAAACTGAGAACTCCTTTATTGTGTCAAATTTCAAAGTGCTATTACACACCATGTTGGATTTTTAATTCCAAATTCATCCATCTATATAGGAGAGAACAGAGTGAAACCTAAATATAAAACCTGCTACTGTAGACGAATGATTCAACCCAGAAGAACAAAATTTGGTGAGCCAAGTGGGATTTGTGTGCTGATCATTACCACCAAGTATCATCAACATTGGGAGAAAAAATATTTGCTGGTATTTCGGAAACTCGTTATTTCTTATAAGTTTGGCAACCCTCTCAATGAAAGTGCTTTTCCACAGTCTGTGCCTAGGGCTACTTGAAGAGGAAACAAACCATAGAGACAAAACTGAGAACTCCTTTATTTTGTCAACTTTCAAAGAGCTACTACAAACCATGTTGGATTTAGAGTTCCAAATTCATCTATCTATATAGGAGAGAACAGAGTGAAACCTAAAAATAAAAACTGCTATGTAAACGAACGCTGCAACCTAGAAGAACAAAATTTGTTGATCCAAGTGGGATTTGTGTACTTGTCATTACCACAACGTATCATCAACATTGGGTGAAAAAATATTTGCAGGTATTTCGGAAACTCGTAATTTATTGGAAGCTTGGCAACCCCTTTCAATGAAAGTGCTTTTCCACAGTCTCTGCTTAGGGCTACATGAAGCGGAAACAAATCATAGAGACAAAACTGAGAACTCCTTTATATTGTCAAGTTTCAAAGAGCTACTACAAACCATGTTGGATTTAGAGTTCCAAATTCATCTATCTATATAGGAGAGAAGAGACTAAAACCTAAAAATGAAAACTGCTACTGTAAACGAACGCTTCAACCTAAAGAGAACAAAATTTGGTGAGCCAAGTGGCTTGTCATTACCACCACGTATCATCAACATTGGGTGAAGAAATATTTGCTGGTATTTCGGAAACTCGTAATTTATTGGAAGCTTGGCAACCCCTTTCAATGGAACTGCTTTTCCACAGTCATTGCCTAGGGCTACTTAAAGAGGAAACTATCCATAGAGACAAAACTGAGACCTAATTTATTTTGTCAAGTTTCAAAGAGCCACTACAAACCATGTTGGATTTAGAGTTCCAAATTCTTTTATCTATATAGCAGAGAACAGAGTGAAACCTGAACATAAAAACTGCTACTGTAGACGAATGCTTCAACCTAGAAGAACAAAATTTGGTGAGGCAAGTGGGATTTGTGTACTGATCATTACCACCAGGTATCATCAACATTGGGTGAAAAAAATATTTGCTGGTATTTCGGAAACTCGTAATTTTTTGGAAGCTTGACAACCCCTCTCAATGAAAGTGCTTTTCCACTGTCATTGCCTAGCGCTACTTAAAGAGGAAACAATCCATAGAGACAAAACTGAGACCTCCTTTATTTTGTCAAGTTTCAAAGAGCTAGTGCAAACCATACTGGGTTTAGAGTTCCAAATTCATCGATCTATATATCAGAGAACAGAGTGAAACCTAAACATAAAAACTGCTACTGTAGACGAACGCTTCAATCTAGAAAAACAAAAATTGTTGAGCCAAGTGGGATTTGTGTACCGATCATTACCATCAAGTATCATCAACATTGGGTTAAAAAATATTTGCTGGTATTTCGGAAACACGTTGTTTCTTAGAAGCTTAGCAACCCCTCTGAATGAAAGTGCTTTTCCACCGTCTGTGCCTAGGGCTACTTGAAGAGGAAACAAACCATAGAGACAAAACTGAGAACTCTTTTATTTTGTCAAGTTTCAAAGAGCTACTACAAACCATGTTGGATTTAGAGTTCCAAATTCATCTATCTATATAGCAGAGAACAGAGTGAAACCTAAAAATAAAAACTGCTACTGTAAACGAACGCATCAACCTGGAAGAACAATTTTGGGTAGTCAAGTGGGATTTGTGTACCGTTCATTACCAGAAAGTATAATCAAGATTGGGTGAAAAAATATTTGCTGGTATTTCAGAAACTCGTAATTTCTTGGAAGCTTAACAACCCCTCTCAATGAAAGTGCTTTTCCACCGTCTGTGCCTATATAGGAGAGAACAGAGTGAAACCTAAAAATAAAAACTGCTACTGTAGACGAATGCTTCAACCTAGAAGAACATAATTTGTTGAGCCAAGTGGAATTTGTGTACATGTCCTTACCACGAAGTATCATCAGGATTGGGTGATAAAATATTTGCTGGTATTTCAGAAACTCGTTATTTCTTAGAAGCTTGGCAACCCCTCTCAATGAAAGTGCTTTTCCACAGTCTGTCCCAGGGCTACTTGAAGTGGAAACAAACCATAGAGACAAAACTGAGAACTCCTTCATTTTGTCAAGCTTCAAAGAGCTACTACAAACCATGTAGGATTTAGAGTTCCAAATTCATCTATCTATATAGGAGAGAACAGAGTGAACATAACAATAAAAACTGCTCCTGAAAACGAACGATTCAACCTAGAAAAACAAAATTTGGTGAGTCAAGTGGGATTTGTGTACCGATCGAAAACACCAAGTATCATCAAGATTGTGTGAAAAAAATATTTGCTGGTATTTCGGAAACTCGTAATTTCTTGGAAGCTTGGCA
>NW_027513652.1:0-157934 GCF_048772815.1 Callospermophilus lateralis | reverse complement strand
ATCTATACAGGAGAGAACAGAGGAAAACCTAAAAATATAAACTGATACTGTAAGCGAACGCTTCAAACTGGAAGAACACAATTTGGTGCGTCAAGTGGGATTTGTTTACTGATTATGACCACCAAGTATCATCAAGATTGGGTGAGAAAATATTTGCTGTTATTTCGGAAACTCATTATTTCTTAGAAGCTTGGCAACCCCTCTCAATGAAGGTGCTTTTCTGCACTCTGTTCCTAGGGCTACTTGAAGAGTAAACAAACCATATAGACAAAACTGAGAACTCCTTTATTTTGTCAAGTTTCAAAGAGCTACTACAAACCATGCTGATTTGGAATTCCATATTCATCTATCTATATAGGAGAGAACAGATTCAAACCTAAATATAAAAACTGCTACTGTAGACGAACGCTTCAACCTAGAAGAACAAAATTTGGTGAGCCAAGTGGGATTTGTGGACTTGTCATTACCACCACGTATCATCAAGATTGGGTGAAAAAATATTTGCTGGTATTTCGGAAACTCGTTATTTCTTAGAAGCTTGGCAACACCTTTCAATGAAAGAGCTTTTCCACAGTCTGTGCCTAGGGCTACTTTAAGATGACACAAACAATAGAGACAAAACTGAGAACTTCTTTATTCTGTCAAGTTCCAAAGAGATACTACAAACCATGTTGGATGTAGAGTTCTAAATTCATCTATCTATATAAGACAGAACAGAGTGAAACCTAAATATAAAAACTGCTACTGTAAACGAACGCGTCATCCTAGGAGAACAAAATTTGGTGAGTCAAGTTGGATTTGTGTACCGATCATGACCCCCAAGTATCATCAAGATTGGGTGAAAAAATATTTGCTGATATTTCAGAAACTCCTTATTTCTTAGAAGCTTGGCAACCCCTCTCAATGAAAGTGCTTTTCCACAGTCTGTGCCTAGGGCTACTTAAAGAGTAAACAAACCATAGACACAAAACTGAGAACTCCTTTATTTTGTCAAGTTTCAAAGAGCTACTACAAACCATGTTGGATTTAGAGTTCCAAATTCATCTATCTATATAGGAGAGAACAGAGTGAAACCTAAAAATATAAACTGCTACTGTAAACGAACGCTTCAACCTAGAAGAAGAAAATTTGTGGAGCCAAGTGGGATTTGTGGACTTGTCTATACCACCACGTATCATCAAGATTGGGTGAAAAAATATTTGCTGAAATTTCAGAAACTCGCAATTTCTTGGAAGCTTGGCAACCCCTCTTAATGTAAGTGCTTTTCCACAGTCTCTGCTTAGGGCTACATGAAGCGGAAACAAACCATAGAGACAAAACTGAGAACTCCTTTCTTTTGTCAACTTTCAAAGAGCTACTACAAACCATGTTGGATTTAGAGTTCCAAATTTATCTATCAATATAGGAGAGAACAGAGTGAAACCTAAATATAAAAACTGCTACTGTAGACGAACGCGTCAACGTAGAAGAACAAAATTTGGTGAGCCAAGTGGGATTTGTGTACTGATCATTACCACCACGTATCATCAAGATTGGGTGAAAAAATATTTGCTGGTATTTCAGAAACTCGTTATTTCTTAGAAGCTTGGCAACCCCTCTCAATGAAAGTGCTTTTCCACAGTCTCTGCTTAGGGCTACTTGAAGCGGAAACAAATCATAGAGACAAAACTGAGAACTCCTTTATTTTGTCAAGTTTCAAAGAGCTACTACAAACCATGTTGGATTTAGAGTTCCAAATTCATCTATCTATATAGGGGAGAACAGAGTAAAACCTAAAAATAAAAACTGCTACTGTAGACGAATGCATCAACCTAGAAGAAGAAAATTTGGTGAGCCAAGTGGGATTTGTGTACTTGTCCTTACCACCAAGTATCATCAAGAGTGTGTGAAAAAACATTTGCTGGTATTTCATAAAATCGTTATTTCTTAGAAGCTTAGCAACCCGTCTCAATGAAAGTGCTTTTCCACAGTCTGTGCCAGTTCTACTTGAAGAGGAAACAAACCATAGAGACAAAACTGAGAACACCTTTATTTTGTCAAGTTTCAAAGAGCCACTACAAACCATGTTGGATTTAGAGTTCCAAATTCATCTATCTATATAAGATAGAACAGAGTATAACCTAAAAATACAAACTGCTACTGTAGACGAATGCATCAACCTAGAAGAACAAAATTTGGTGAGAAAAGTGGGATTTGTGTACTTGTCCTTTCCACCAAGTGTCATCAAGATTGGGTGAAAAAATATTTGGTGGTATTTCATAAACTCGTTATTTCTTAGAAGCTTGGCAACCCATCTCAATGAAAGTGCTTTTCCACAGTCTGTGCCAGGGCTACTTGAAGAGGAAACAAACCATAGAGACAAAACTGAGAACTCCTTTATTTTGTCAATTTTGGAGAGAGAATCTACAAACCATGTTGGATTTAGAGTTCCAAATTCATCTATCTATTTATGAGAGAACAGAGTGAAACCTAAAAATAAAAACTGCTACTGAAAAAGAACGCATCAACCTAGAAGAACAAAATTTGGTGAGTCAAGTGGGATTTGTGTACTTGTCCTTACCACCAAGTATCATCAAGATTGGGTGAAAAAATATTTGCTGGTATTTCATATACTCGTTATTTCTTAGAAGCTTGGCAACCCGTCTCAATGAAAGTGCTTTTCCACAGTCTGTGCCAGGGCTACTTGAAGAGGAAACAATCGATAGAGACAAAACTGAGAACTCCTTTATTTTGTCAAGTTTCAAAGAGGTACTACAAACCATATTGGATTTAGAGTTCAAATTCATCTATCTATATAGCAGAGAAAAGAGTGAAACCTAAACATAGAAACTGCTACTGTAGACGAACGCTTCATCCTAGAAGAACAAAATTTGGTGAGCCAAGTGGGATTTGTGTACCGATCTTCACCACCAAGTATCATCAAGATTGGGTGAAAAAATATTTGCTGGTAATTCGAAAACTCGTTATTTTTTAGGAGCTTGGCAACCCCTCTCAATGAAAGTGCTTTTCCACAGTCTCTGCTTAGGGCTACTTGAAGCGGAAACAAATCATAGAGACAAAACTGAGAACTCCTTTATTTTGTCAGGTTTCAAAGAACTACTGCAAACCATATTGGATTTACAGTTCCAAATTCATCTATCTATATAGGAGAGAACAGAGTGAAACCTAAATATGAAAACTGCTACTGTAAACGAACGCTTCAACCTAGAAGAACACAATTTGGTGAGCCAAGTGGGATTTGTTTACGGATCATTAGCACCAAGTATCATCAAGATTGGGTGAAAAAATATTTGCTGGTATTTCGGAAACCCGTAATTTCTTGGAAGCTTGGCAACCCCTCTCAATGAAAGTGCTTTTCCACAGTCAGTGCCTAGGGCTACTTAAAGAGGAAACAATCCATAGAGACAAAACTGAGAACTCCATTATTTTGTCAAGTTTCAAAGAGCTACTACAAACCATGTTGGATTTAGAGTTCCAAATTCATCTATCTATATAGGAGAGAACAGAGTGAAACCTAAAAATAAAAACTGCTACTGAAAACGAACGCATCAACCTAGAAGAACAAAATTTGGTGAGTCAAGTGGGATTTGTGTACCGATCATTACCACCAAGTATCATCAAGACTGGGTGAAAAAATATTTGCTGGTATTTCGGAAACTCATAATTTCTTGGAAGCTTGGCAAACCCTCTCAATGAAATTGCTTTTTTACAGTCTCTGCTTAGGGCTACTTGAAGTGGAAACAAATCATAGAGACAAAAGTGAGAACTCCTTTATTTTGTCAAGTTTCAAAGAGCTACTATAAACCATATTAGATTTAGAGTTCCAAATTCATCTATCTATATAGGACAGAACAGAGTGAAACCTAAATATAAAAACTGCTACTGAAGACGAACGCTAAATCCTAGAAGAACAAAATTTGGTGAGCCAAGTGGGATTTGTGTACCGATCTTCACCACCAAGTATCATCAAGATTGGGTGAAAAAATATTTGCTGGTAATTCGGAAACACGTTATTTCTTAGAAGATTGGCAACCCCTCTCAATGAAAGTGCTTTTCCACAGTCTCTGCTTAGGGCTACTTGAAGCGGAAACAAATCATAGAGACAAAACTGAGAACTCCTTTACATTGTCAAGTTTCAAAGAGCTACTACAAACCATGTTGGATTTAGAGTTCCAAATTCATCTATCTATATAGGGGAGAACAGAGTAAAACCTAAAAATAAAATTGCTACTGTAGACGAATGCATCAACCTAGAAGAAGAAAATTTGGTGAGCCAAGTGGGATTTGTGTACTTGTCCTTACCACCAAGTATCATCAAGAGTGCGTGAAAAAATATTTGCTGGTATTTCATAAAATCGTTATTTCTTAGAAGCTTTGCAACCCGTCTCAATGAAAGTGCTTTTCCACAGTCTGTGCCAGGGCTACTTGAAGAGGAAACAAACCATAGAGACAAAACTGAGAACACCTTTATTTTGTCAAGTTTCAAAGAGCCACTACAAACCATGTTGGATTTAGAGTTCCAAATTCATCTGTCTATGTACGAGAAACAGAGTAAAACCTAAAAATAGAAACTGCTACTGAAAACGAACGCATCAACATAGAAGAACAAAATTTGGTGAGTCAAGTGGGATTTGTGTACCGATCATTACCACCAAGTATCATCAAGATTGGGTGAAAAAATATTTGCTGGTATTTCGGAAACTCTTAATTTCTTGGAAGCTTGGCAACCCCTTTTCAATGAAAGTGTTTTCCACCATTTGTTCCTGGGGCTACTTGAAGAGGAAACAAACCATAGAGACAAAACAGATAACTCCTTTATTTTGTCAAGTTTCAAAGAGCCACTACAAAGCATGTTGGATTTAGAGTTCCAAATTCATCTGTCTATGTACGAGAAACAGAGTGAAACCTAAACATAAAAACTGCTACTGTAGACGAATGCATCAACCTAGAAGAAGAAAATTTGGTGAGCCAAGTGGGATTTGTGTACTTGTCTTTACCACCAAGTATCATCAAGAGTGTGTGAAAAAATATTTGCTGGTATTTCATAAAATCGTTATTTCTTAGAAGCTTGGCAACCCGTCTCAATGAAAGTGCTTTTCCACTGTCTGTGCCAGGGTTACTTGAAGAGGAAACAATCCATAGAGACAAAACTGAGAACTCCTTTTTTTTGTAAAGTTTCAAAGAGCTACTACAAACCATGTTGGATTTAGAGTTCCAAATTCATCTATCTATATAGGAGAGAACAGGGTGAAACCTAAATATAAAAACTGCTACTGTAAACGAACGCTTCAAACTAGAAGAACAAAATTTGGTGAGCTAAGTGGGATTTGTTTACGGATCATCACCACCAAGTATCATCAAGATTGGGTGAAAAAATATTTGCTGGTATTTCAGAAACTCGTAATTTCTTTGAAGCTTGGCAACCCCTCTCAATGAAAGTGCTTTTCCACAGTCAGTGCCTAGGGCTACATAAAGAGGAAACAATCCATAGATACAAAACTGAGACCTCCTTTATTTTGTAAAGTTTCAAAGAGCTACTACAAACCATGTTGGATTTAGAGTTCCAAATTCATCTATATATATAGGAGAGAACAGAGTGAACCCTAAAAATAAAAACTGCTACTGAAAACGAACGCATCAACCTAGAAAATAAAAATTTGGTGAGTTAAGTGGGAATTGTGTACCGATCATTACCACCAAGTACCATCAAGATTGGGTGAAAAAATATTTGCTGGTATTTCGGAAACTCGTAATTTCTTGGAAGCTTGGCAACCCCTCTCAATGAAAGTGCTATTTTACAGTCTCTGCTTAGGGCTACTTGAAGCAGAAACAAATCATAGAGACAAAACTGAGAACTCCTTTATTTTGTCAAGTTTCAAAGAGCCACTACAAACCATGTTGGATTTACAGTTCCAAATTCATCTATCTATATAGCAGAGAACAGAGTGAAACCTAAACATAAAAACTGCTACTGTAGACGAACGCTTCATCCTAGAAGAACAAAATTTGGTGAGCCAAGTGGGATTTGTGTACCGATCTTCACCACCAAGTATCATCACGATTGGGTGAAAAAATATTTGCTGGTAATTCGGAAACTCGTTATTTCTTAGAAGCTTGGCAACCCCTCTCAATGAAAGTGCTTTTCCACAGTCTCTGTTAAGGGCTACTTGAAGCGGAAACAAATCATAGAGACAAAACTGAGAACTCCTTTAGATTGTCAAGTTTCAAAGAGCTACTACAAACCATGTTGGATTTAGAGTTCCAAATTCATCTATCTATATGGGAGAGAACAGAGTAAAACCTAAAAATAAAAATTGCTACTGTAGACGAATGCATCAACCTAGAAGAACAAAATTTGGTGAGCCAAGTGGGATTTGTGTACTTGTCTTTACCACCAAGTATCATCAAGAGTGCGTGAAAAAATATTTGCTGCTATTTCATAAAATCTTTATTTCTTAGAAGCTTGGCAACCCCTCTCAATGAAAGTGCTTTTCCACAGTCTCTGCTTAGCGCTACTAGAAGTGGAAACAAATGATAGAGACAAAATTGGGAACTCCTTTAGATTGTCAAGTTTCAAAGAGCTACTACAAACCATGTTGGATTTAGAGTTCCAAATTCATCTATCTATATAGGAGAGAACAGAGTAAAACCTAAAAATAAAAACTGCTACTGTAGACGAACGCTTCAAACTAGAAGAACAAAATTTGGTGAGCCAAGTGGGATTTGTGTACTTGTCCTTACCACCAAGTATCATCAAGATTGGGTGAAAAAATATTTGCTGGTATTTCATACTCGTTATTTCTTAGAAGCTTGGCAACCCGTCTCAATGAAAGTGCTTTTCCACAGTCTGTGCCAGGGCTACTTGAAGAGGAAACAATCGATAGAGACAAAACTGAGAACTCCTTTATTTTGTCAAGTTTCAAAGAGGTACTACAAACCATATTGGATTTAGAGTTCAAATTCATCTATCTATATAGCAGAGAAAAGAGTGAAACCTAAACATAAAAACTGCTACTGTAGACGAACGCTTCATCCTAGAAGAACAAAATTTGGTGAGCCAAGTGGGATTTGTGTACCGATCTTCACCACCAAGTATCATCAAGATTGGGTGAAAAAATATTTGCTGGTAATTCGAAAACTCGTTATTTCTTAGGAGCTTGGCAACCCCTCTCAATGAAAGTGCTTTTCCACAGTCTCTGCTTAGGGCTACTTGAAGCGGAAACAAATCATAGAGACAAAACTGAGAACTCCTTTATTTTGTCAGGTTTCAAAGAACTACTGCAAACCATATTGGATTTAGAGTTCCAAATTCATCTATCTATATAGGAGAGAACAGAGTGAAACCTAAATATGAAAACTGCTACTGTAAACGAACGCTTCAACCTAGAAGAACACAATTTGGTGAGCCAAGTGGGATTTGTTTACGGATCATTAGCACCAAGTATCATCAAGATTGGGTGAAAAAATATTTGCTGGTATTTCGGAAACCCGTAATTTCTTGGAAGCTTGGCAACCCCTCTCAATGAAAGTGCTTTTCCACAGTCAGTGCCTAGGGCTACTTAAAGAGGAAACAATCCATAGAGACAAAACTGAGAACTCCTTTATTTTGTCAAGTTTCAAAGAGCTACTACAAACCATGTTGGATTTAGAGTTCCAAATTCATCTATCTATATAGGAGAGAACAGAGTGAAACCTAAAAATAAAAACTGCTACTGAAAACGAACGCATCAACCTAGAAGAACAAAATTTGGTGAGTCAAGTGGGATTTGTGTACCGATCATTACCACCAAGTATCATCAAGACTGGGTGAAAAAATATTTGCTGGTATTTCGGAAACTCATAATTTCTTGGAAGCTTGGCAAACCCTCTCAATGAAATTGCTTTTTTACAGTCTCTGCTTAGGGCTACTTGAAGTGGAAACAAATCATAGAGACAAAAGTGAGAACTCCTTTATTTTGTCAAGTTTCAAAGAGCTACTATAAACCATATTAGATTTAGAGTTCCAAATTCATCTATCTATATAGGACAGAACAGAGTGAAACCTAAATATAAAAACTGCTACTGAAGACGAACGCTTCATCCTAGAAGAACAAAATTTGGTGAGCCAAGTGGGATTTGTGTACCGATCTTCACCACCAAGTATCATCAAGATTGGGTGAAAAAATATTTGCTGGTAATTCGGAAACTCGTTATTTCTTAGAAGATTGGCAACCCCTCTCAATGAAAGTGCTTTTCCACAGTCTCTGCTTAGGGCTACTTGAAGCGGAAACAAATCATAGAGACAAAACTGAGAACTCCTTTACATTGTCAAGTTTCAAAGAGCTACTACAAACCATGTTGGATTTAGAGTTCCAAATTCATCTATCTATATAGGGGAGAACAGAGAAAAACCTAAAAATAAAATTGCTACTGTAGACGAATGCATCAACCTAGAAGAAGAAAATTTGGTGAGCCAAGTGGGATTTGTGTACTTGTCCTTACCACCAAGTATCATCAAGAGTGCGTGAAAAAATATTTGCTGGTATTTCATAAAATCGTTATTTCTTAGAAGCTTTGCAACCCGTCTCAATGAAAGTGCTTTTCCACAGTCTGTGCCAGGGCTACTTGAAGAGGAAACAAACCATAGAGACAAAACTGAGAACACCTTTATTTTGTCAAGTTTCAAAGAGCCACTACAAACCATGTTGGATTTAGAGTTCCAAATTCATCTGTCTATGTACGAGAAACAGAGTAAAACCTAAAAATAGAAACTGCTACTGAAAACGAACGCATCAACATAGAAGAACAAAATTTGGTGAGTCAAGTGGGATTTGTGTACCGATCATTACCACCAAGTATCATCAAGATTGGGTGAAAAAATATTTGCTGGTATTTCGGAAACTCTTAATTTCTTGGAAGCTTGGCAACCCCTTTTCAATGAAAGTGTTTTCCACCATTTGTTCCTGGGGCTACTTGAAGAGGAAACAAACCATAGAGACAAAACAGATAACTCCTTTATTTTGTCAAGTTTCAAAGAGCCACTACAAAGCATGTTGGATTTAGAGTTCCAAATTCATCTGTCTATGTACGAGAAACAGAGTGAAACCTAAACATAAAAACTGCTACTGTAGACGAATGCATCAACCTAGAAGAAGAAAATTTGGTGAGCCAAGTGGGATTTGTGTACTTGTCTTTACCACCAAGTATCATCAAGAGTGTGTGAAAAAATATTTGCTGGTATTTCATAAAATCGTTATTTCTTAGAAGCTTGGCAACCCGTCTCAATGAAAGTGCTTTTCCACTGTCTGTGCCAGGGTTACTTGAAGAGGAAACAATCCATAGAGACAAAACTGAGAACTCCTTTTTTTTGTAAAGTTTCAAAGAGCTACTACAAACCATGTTGGATTTAGAGTTCCAAATTCATCTATCTATATAGGAGAGAACAGGGTGAAACCTAAATATAAAAACTGCTACTGTAAACGAACGCTTCAAACTAGAAGAACAAAATTTGGTGAGCTAAGTGGGATTTGTTTACGGATCATCACCACCAAGTATCATCAAGACTGGGTGAAAAAATATTTGCTGGTATTTCAGAAACTCATAATTTCTTGGAAGCTTGGCAAACCCTCTCAATGAAATTGCTTTTTTACAGTCTCTGCTTAGGGCTACTTGAAGTGGAAACAAATCATAGAGACAAAAGTGAGAACTCCTTTATTTTGTCAAGTTTCAAAGAGCTACTATAAACCATATTAGATTTAGAGTTCCAAATTCATCTATCTATATAGGACAGAACAGAGTGAAACCTAAATATAAAAACTGCTACTGAAGACGAACGCTTCATCCTAGAAGAACAAAATTTGGTGAGCCAAGTGGGATTTGTGTACCGATCTTCACCACCAAGTATCATCAAGATTGGGTGAAAAAATATTTGCTGGTAATTCGGAAACTCGTTATTTCTTAGAAGATTGGCAACCCCTCTCAATGAAAGTGCTTTTCCACAGTCTCTGCTTAGGGCTACTTGAAGCGGAAACAAATCATAGAGACAAAACTGAGAACTCCTTTACATTGTCAAGTTTCAAAGAGCTACTACAAACCATGTTGGATTTAGAGTTCCAAATTCATCTATCTATATAGGGGAGAACAGAGAAAAACCTAAAAATAAAATTGCTACTGTAGACGAATGCATCAACCTAGAAGAAGAAAATTTGGTGAGCCAAGTGGGATTTGTGTACTTGTCCTTACCACCAAGTATCATCAAGAGTGCGTGAAAAAATATTTGCTGGTATTTCATAAAATCGTTATTTCTTAGAAGCTTTGCAACCCGTCTCAATGAAAGTGCTTTTCCACAGTCTGTGCCAGGGCTACTTGAAGAGGAAACAAACCATAGAGACAAAACTGAGAACACCTTTATTTTGTCAAGTTTCAAAGAGCCACTACAAACCATGTTGGATTTAGAGTTCCAAATTCATCTGTCTATGTACGAGAAACAGAGTAAAACCTAAAAATAGAAACTGCTACTGAAAACGAACGCATCAACATAGAAGAACAAAATTTGGTGAGTCAAGTGGGATTTGTGTACCGATCATTACCACCAAGTATCATCAAGATTGGGTGAAAAAATATTTGCTGGTATTTCGGAAACTCTTAATTTCTTGGAAGCTTGGCAACCCCTTTTCAATGAAAGTGTTTTCCACCATTTGTTCCTGGGGCTACTTGAAGAGGAAACAAACCATAGAGACAAAACAGATAACTCCTTTATTTTGTCAAGTTTCAAAGAGCCACTACAAAGCATGTTGGATTTAGAGTTCCAAATTCATCTGTCTATGTACGAGAAACAGAGTGAAACCTAAACATAAAAACTGCTACTGTAGACGAATGCATCAACCTAGAAGAAGAAAATTTGGTGAGCCAAGTGGGATTTGTGTACTTGTCTTTACCACCAAGTATCATCAAGAGTGTGTGAAAAAATATTTGCTGGTATTTCATAAAATCGTTATTTCTTAGAAGCTTGGCAACCCGTCTCAATGAAAGTGCTTTTCCACTGTCTGTGCCAGGGTTACTTGAAGAGGAAACAATCCATAGAGACAAAACTGAGAACTCCTTTTTTTTGTAAAGTTTCAAAGAGCTACTACAAACCATGTTGGATTTAGAGTTCCAAATTCATCTATCTATATAGGAGAGAACAGGGTGAAACCTAAATATAAAAACTGCTACTGTAAACGAACGCTTCAAACTAGAAGAACAAAATTTGGTGAGCTAAGTGGGATTTGTTTACGGATCATCACCACCAAGTATCATCAAGATTGGGTGAAAAAATATTTGCTGGTATTTCAGAAACTCGTAATTTCTTTGAAGCTTGGCAACCCCTCTCAATGAAAGTGCTTTTCCACAGTCAGTGCCTAGGGCTACTTAAAGAGGAAACAATCCATAGATACAAAACTGAGACCTCCTTTATTTTGTAAAGTTTCAAAGAGCTACTACAAACCATGTTGGATTTAGAGTTCCAAATTCATCTATATATATAGGAGAGAACAGAGTGAACCCTAAAAAAAAAAACTGCTACTGAAAACGAACGCATCAACCTAGAAAATAAAAATTTGGTGAGTTAAGTGGGAATTGTGTACCGATCATTACCACCAAGTACCATCAAGATTGGGTGAAAAAATATTTGCTGGTATTTCGGAAACTCGTAATTTCTTGGAAGCTTGGCAACCCCTCTCAATGAAAGTGCTATTTTACAGTCTCTGCTTAGGGCTACTTGAAGCAGAAACAAATCATAGAGACAAAACTGAGAACTCCTTTATTTTGTCAAGTTTCAAAGAGCCACTACAAACCATGTTGGATTTACAGTTCCAAATTCATCTATCTATATAGCAGAGAACAGAGTGAAACCTAAACATAAAAACTGCTACTGTAGACGAACGCTTCATCCTAGAAGAACAAAATTTGGTGAGCCAAGTGGGATTTGTGTACCGATCTTCACCACCAAGTATCATCACGATTGGGTGAAAAAATATTTGCTGGTAATTCGGAAACTCGTTATTTCTTAGAAGCTTGGCAACCCCTCTCAATGAAAGTGCTTTTCCACAGTCTCTGTTAAGGGCTACTTGAAGCGGAAACAAATCATAGAGACAAAACTGAGAACTCCTTTAGATTGTCAAGTTTCAAAGAGCTACTACAAACCATGTTGGATTTAGAGTTCCAAATTCATCTATCTATATGGGAGAGAACAGAGTAAAACCTAAAAATAAAAATTGCTACTGTAGACGAATGCATCAACCTAGAAGAACAAAATTTGGTGAGCCAAGTGGGATTTGTGTACTTGTCTTTACCACCAAGTATCATCAAGAGTGCGTGAAAAAATATTTGCTGCTATTTCATAAAATCTTTATTTCTTAGAAGCTTGGCAACCCCTCTCAATGAAAGTGCTTTTCCACAGTCTCTGCTTAGCGCTACTAGAAGTGGAAACAAATGATAGAGACAAAATTGGGAACTCCTTTAGATTGTCAAGTTTCAAAGAGCTACTACAAACCATGTTGGATTTAGAGTTCCAAATTCATCTATCTATATAGGAGAGAACAGAGTAAAACCTAAAAATAAAAACTGCTACTGTAGACGAACGCTTCAAACTAGAAGAACAAAATTTGGTGAGCCAAGTGGGATTTGTGTACTTGTCCTTACCACCAAGTATCATCAAGATTGGGTGAAAAAATATTTGCTGGTATTTCATATACTCGTTATTTCTTAGAAGCTTGGCAACCCGTCTCAATGAAAGTGCTTTTCCACAGTCTGTGCCAGGGCTACTTGAAGAGGAAACAATCGATAGAGACAAAACTGAGAACTCCTTTATTTTGTCAAGTTTCAAAGAGGTACTACAAACCATATTGGATTTAGAGTTCAAATTCATCTATCTATATAGCAGAGAAAAGAGTGAAACCTAAACATAAAAACTGCTACTGTAGACGAACGCTTCATCCTAGAAGAACAAAATTTGGTGAGCCAAGTGGGATTTGTGTACCGATCTTCACCACCAAGTATCATCAAGATTGGGTGAAAAAATATTTGCTGGTAATTCGAAAACTCGTTATTTCTTAGGAGCTTGGCAACCCCTCTCAATGAAAGTGCTTTTCCACAGTCTCTGCTTAGGGCTACTTGAAGCGGAAACAAATCATAGAGACAAAACTGAGAACTCCTTTATTTTGTCAGGTTTCAAAGAACTACTGCAAACCATATTGGATTTAGAGTTCCAAATTCATCTATCTATATAGGAGAGAACAGAGTGAAACCTAAATATGAAAACTGCTACTGTAAACGAACGCTTCAACCTAGAAGAACACAATTTGGTGAGCCAAGTGGGATTTGTTTACGGATCATTAGCACCAAGTATCATCAAGATTGGGTGAAAAAATATTTGCTGGTATTTCGGAAACCCGTAATTTCTTGGAAGCTTGGCAACCCCTCTCAATGAAAGTGCTTTTCCACAGTCAGTGCCTAGGGCTACTTAAAGAGGAAACAATCCATAGAGACAAAACTGAGAACTCCTTTATTTTGTCAAGTTTCAAAGAGCTACTACAAACCATGTTGGATTTAGAGTTCCAAATTCATCTATCTATATAGGAGAGAACAGAGTGAAACCTAAAAATAAAAACTGCTACTGAAAACGAACGCATCAACCTAGAAGAACAAAATTTGGTGAGTCAAGTGGGATTTGTGTACCGATCATTACCACCAAGTATCATCAAGACTGGGTGAAAAAATATTTGCTGGTATTTCGGAAACTCATAATTTCTTGGAAGCTTGGCAAACCCTCTCAATGAAATTGCTTTTTTACAGTCTCTGCTTAGGGGTACTTGAAGTGGAAACAAATCATAGAGACAAAAGTGAGAACTCCTTTATTTTGTCAAGTTTCAAAGAGCTACTATAAACCATATTAGATTTAGAGTTCCAAATTCATCTATCTATATAGGACAGAACAGAGTGAAACCTAAATATAAAAACTGCTACTGAAGACGAACGCTTCATCCTAGAAGAACAAAATTTGGTGAGCCAAGTGGGATTTGTGTACCGATCTTCACCACCAAGTATCATCAAGATTGGGTGAAAAAATATTTGCTGGTAATTCGGAAACTCGTTATTTCTTAGAAGATTGGCAACCCCTCTCAATGAAAGTGCTTTTCCACAGTCTCTGCTTAGGGCTACTTGAAGCGGAAACAAATCATAGAGACAAAACTGAGAACTCCTTTACATTGTCAAGTTTCAAAGAGCTACTACAAACCATGTTGGATTTAGAGTTCCAAATTCATCTATCTATATAGGGGAGAACAGAGTAAAACCTAAAAATAAAATTGCTACTGTAGACGAATGCATCAACCTAGAAGAAGAAAATTTGGTGAGCCAAGTGGGATTTGTGTACTTGTCCTTACCACCAAGTATCATCAAGAGTGCGTGAAAAAATATTTGCTGGTATTTCATAAAATCGTTATTTCTTAGAAGCTTTGCAACCCGTCTCAATGAAAGTGCTTTTCCACAGTCTGTGCCAGGGCTACTTGAAGAGGAAACAAACCATAGAGACAAAACTGAGAACACCTTTATTTTGTCAAGTTTCAAAGAGCCACTACAAACCATGTTGGATTTAGAGTTCCATATTCATCTGTCTATGTACGAGAAACAGAGTAAAACCTAAAAATAGAAACTGCTACAGAAAACGAACGCATCAACATAGAAGAACAAAATTTGGTGAGTCAAGTGGGATTTGTGTACCGATCATTACCACCAAGTATCATCAAGATTGGGTGGAAAAATATTTGCTGGTATTTCGGAAACTCTTAATTTCTTGGAAGCTTGGCAACCCCTTTTCAATGAAAGTGTTTTCCACCATTTGTTCCTGGGGCTACTTGAAGAGGAAACAAACCATAGAGACAAAACAGATAACTCCTTTATTTTGTCAAGTTTCAAAGAGCCACTACAAAGCATGTTGGATTTAGAGTTCCAAATTCATCTGTCTATGTACGAGAAACAGAGTGAAACCTAAACATAAAAACTGCTACTGTAGACGAATGCATCAACCTAGAAGAAGAAAATTTGGTGAGCCAAGTGGGATTTGTGTACTTGTCTTTACCACCAAGTATCATCAAGAGTGTGTGAAAAAATATTTGCTGGTATTTCATAAAATCGTTATTTCTTAGAAGCTTGGCAACCCGTCTCAATGAAAGTGCTTTTCCACTGTCTGTGCCAGGGTTACTTGAAGAGGAAACAATCCATAGAGACAAAACTGAGAACTCCTTTTTTTTGTAAAGTTTCAAAGAGCTACTACAAACCATGTTGGATTTAGAGTTCCAAAATCATCTATCTATATAGGAGAGAACAGGGTGAAACCTAAATATAAAAACTGCTACTGTAAACGAACGCTTCAAACTAGAAGAACAAAATTTGGTGAGCTAAGTGGGATTTGTTTACGGATCATCACCACCAAGTATCATCAAGATTGGGTGAAAAAATATTTGCTGGTATTTCAGAAACTCGTAATTTCTTTGAAGCTTGGCAACCCCTCTCAATGAAAGTGCTTTTCCACAGTCAGTGCCTAGGGCTACTTAAAGAGGAAACAATCCATAGATACAAAACTGAGACCTCCTTTATTTTGTAAAGTTTCAAAGAGCTACTACAAACCATGTTGGATTTAGAGTTCCAAATTCATCTATATATATAGGAGAGAACAGAGTGAACCCTAAAAATAAAAACTGCTACTGAAAACGAACGCATCAACCTAGAAAATCAAAATTTGGTGAGTTAAGTGGGAATTGTGTACCGATCATTACCACCAAGTACCATCAAGATTGGGTGAAAAAATATTTGCTGGTATTTCGGAAACTCGTAATTTCTTGGAAGCTTGGCAACCCCTCTCAATGAAAGTGCTATTTTACAGTCTCTGCTTAGGGCTACTTGAAGCAGAAACAAATCATAGAGACAAAACTGAAACTCCTTTATTTTGTCAAGTTTCAAAGAGCCACTACAAACCATGTTGGATTTACAGTTCCAAATTCATCTATCTATATAGCAGAGAACAGAGTGAAACCTAAACATAAAAACTGCTACTGTAGACGAACGCTTCATCCTAGAAGAACAAAATTTGGTGAGCCAAGTGGGATTTGTGTACCGATCTTCACCACCAAGTATCATCACGATTGGGTGAAAAAATATTTGCTGGTAATTCGGAAACTCGTTATTTCTTAGAAGCTTGGCAACCCCTCTCAATGAAAGTGCTTTTCCACAGTCTCTGTTAAGGGCTACTTGAAGCGGAAACAAATCATAGAGACAAAACTGAGAACTCCTTTAGATTGTCAAGTTTCAAAGAGCTACTACAAACCATGTTGGATTTAGAGTTCCAAATTCATCTATCTATATGGGAGAGAACAGAGTAAAACCTAAAAATAAAAATTGCTACTGTAGACGAATGCATCAACCTAGAAGAACGAAATTTGGTGAGCCAAGTGGGATTTGTGTACTTGTCTTTACCACCAAGTATCATCAAGAGTGCGTGAAAAAATATTTGCTGCTATTTCATAAATCTTTATTTCTTAGAAGCTTGGCAACCCCTCTCAATGAAAGTGCTTTTCCACAGTCTCTGCTTAGCGCTACTAGAAGTGAAAACAAATGATAGAGACAAAATTGGGAACTCCTTTAGATTGTCAAGTTTCAAAGAGCTACTACAAACCATGTTGGATTTAGAGTTCCAAATTCATCTATCTATATAGGAGAGAACAGAGTAAAACCTAAAAATAAAAACTGCTACTGTAGACGAACGCTTCAAACTAGAAGAACAAAATTTGTTGAGCCAAGTGGGATTTGTGTACCGATCATTACCCCAAAGTATCATCAGTTTGGGTGAAAAAATATTTGCTGGTATTTCGGAAACTCGTAATTTCTTGGAAGCTTGGCAACCTCTCTCAATGAAAGTGCTTTTCCACAGTCTCTGCTTAGGGCTAGATGATGCGGAAACAAATCATAGAGAGAAAACTGAGAACTCCTTTATTTTGTCAAGTTTCAAAGAGCTACTGCAAACCATATTGGATTTAGAGTTCCAAATACATCTATCTATATAGGAGAGAACAGAGTGGAACCTAAATATAAAAACTGCTACTGTAAACGAACGCTTCAAACTAGAAGAACAAAATTTGGTGAGCCAAGTGGGATTTGTTTACGGATCATCACCACGAAGTATCATCCAGATTGGGTGAAAAAATATTTGCTGGTATTTCAGAAACTCGTAATTTCTTGGAAGGTTGGCAACCCCTCTCAATGAAAGTGCTTTTTTACAGTCTCTGCTTAGGGCTACTTGAAGCGGCTACAAATCATAGAGACAAAAGTGAGAACTCCTTTATTATGTCAAGTTTCAAAGAGCTACTATAAACCATATTGGATTTAGAGTTCCAAATTCATCGATCTATATAGGACAGAACAGAGTGAAACCTAAATATAAAAACTGCTACTGTAGACGAACGCTTCATCCTAGAAGAACAAAATTTGGTGAGCCAAGTGGGATTTGTGTACCGATCTTCACCACCAAGAATCATCAAGATTGGGTGAAAAAATATTTGCTGGTAATTCGGAAACTCGTTATTTCTTAGAAGTTTGGCAACCCCTCTCAATGAAAGTGCTTTTTCACAGTCTCTGCTTAGGGCTACTTGAAGCGGAAACAAATCATAGAGACAAAACTGAGAACTCCTTTATTTTACAAGTTTCAAAGAGCTACTACAAACCATGTTGGATTTAGAGTTCCAAATTCATCTAACTATATAGGGGAGAACAGAGTAAAACCTAAAAATAAAAACTGCTACTGTAGACGAATGCATCAACCTAGAAGAAGAAATTTGGTGAGCCAAGTGGGATTTGTGTACTTGTCTTTACCACCAAGTATCATCAAGAGTGTGTGAAAAAATATTTGCTGGTATTTCATAAAATCGTTATTTCTTAGAAGCTTGGCAACCCGTCTCAATGAAAGTGCTTTTCCACAGTCTGTGCCAGGGCTACTTGAAGAGGAAACAATCCATAGAGAAAAAACTGAGAACTCCTTTATTTTGTAAAGTTTCAAAGAGCTACTACAAACCATGTTGGATTTAGAGTTCCAAATTCATCTATCTATATAGGAGAGAACAGGGTGAAACCTAAATATAAAAACTGCTACTGTAAACGAACGCTTCAAACTAGAAGAACAAAAATTGGGGAGCTAAGTGGGATTTGTTTACGGATCATCACCACCAAGTATCATCAAGATTGGGTGAAAAAATATTTGCTGGTATTTCGGAAACTCGTAATTTCTTGGAAGCTTGGCAACCCCTCTCAATGAAAGTGCTTTTCCACAGTCTCTGCTTAGGGCTACTTGAAGCGGAAACAAATCATAGAGACAAAACTGAGAACTCCTTCATTTTGTCAAGTTTCAAAGAGCTACTACAAACCCTGTTGAATTTAGAGTTCCAAATTCATCTATATATATAGGAGAGAACAGAGTGAAACCTAAAAATAAAAACTGCTACTGAAAACGAACGCATCAACCTAGAAAATCAAAATTTGGTGAGTTAAGTGGGAATTGTGTACCGATCATTACCACCAAGTATCATCAAGATTGGGTGAAAAAATATTTGTTGGATTTCGGAAACTCGTAATTTCTTGGAAGCTTGGCAAACCCTCAAATGAAAGTGCTATTTTACAGTCTCTGCTTAGGGCTACTTGAAGCACAAACAAATCATAGAGACAAAACTGAGAACTCCTTTATTTTGTCAAGTTTCAAAGAGCCACTACAAACCATGTTGGATTTGCAGTTCCAAATTCATCTATCTATATACCAGAGAACAGAGTGAAACCTAAACATAAAAACTGCTACTGTAGACGAACGCTTCAACCTAGAAGAACAAAATTTGGTGAGCCAAGTGGGATTTGTTACCGATCATCACCACCAAGTATCATCAAGATTGGGTAAAAAAATATTTGCTGGTATTTCAGAAACTCGTAATTTCTTGGAAGCTTGGCAACCCGTCTCAATGAAAGTGGTTTTCCACAGTCTCTGCTTAGGCCTAGTTGAAGCGGAAACAAATCATAGAGAAAAAACTGAGAACTCCTTTATTTTGTCAAGTTTCAAAGAGCTATTGCAAACCATATTGGATTTAGAGTTAAAATTCATCTATCTATATAGGAGAGAACAGAGTGAAACCTAAATATAAAAACTGCTACTGTAGACGAACGCTTCATCCTAGAAGAACAAAATTTGGTGAGCCAAGTGGGATTTGTGTACCGATCTTCACCACCAAGTATCATCACGATTGGGTGAAAAAATATTTGCTGGTATTTCAGAAACTCGTAATTTCTTGGAAGGTTGGCAACCCCTCTCAATGAAAGTGCTTTTTTTACAGTCTCTGCTTAGGGCTACTTGAAGCGGATACAAATCATAGAGACAAAAGTGAGAACTCCTTTATTATGTCAAGTTTCAAAGAGCTACTATAAAACATATTGAATTTAGAGTTGCAAATTCATCGATCTATATAGGACAGAACAGAGTGAAACCTAAATATAAAAACTGCTACTGTAGACGAACGCTTCATCCTAGAAGAACAAAATTTGGTGAGCCAAGTGGGATTTGTGTACCGATCTTCACCACCAAGAATCATCAAGATTGGGTGAAAAAATATTTGCTGGTAATTCGGAAACTCGTTATTTCTTAGAAGCTTGGCAACCCCTCTCAATGAAAGTGCTTTTCCACAGTCTCTGCTTAGGGCTACTTGAAGCGGAAACAAATCATAGAGACAAAACTGAGAACTCCTTTATTTTGTCAAGTTTCAAAGAGCTACTACAAACCATGTTGGATTTAGAGTTCCAAATTCATCTATCTATATAGGGAAGAACAGAGTAAAACCTAAAATTAAAAACTGCTACTGTAGACAAATGCATCAACCTAGAAGAAGAAAATTTGGTGAGCCAAGTGGGATTTGTGTACTTGTCCTTACCACCAAGTATCATCAAGAGTGTGTGAAAAAATATTTGCTGGTATTTCATAAAATCGTTATTTCTTAGAAGCTTGGCAACCCGTCTCAATGAAAGTGCTTTTCCACAGTCTGTGCCAGGGCTACTTGAAGAGGAAACAATCCATAGAGACAAAACTGAGAACTCCTTTATTTTGTCAAGTTTCAAAGAGCTACTACAAACCATGTTGGATTTAGAGTTCCAAATTCATCTACCTATATAGGAGAGAACAGAGTGAAACCTAAATATAAAAACTGCTACTGTAAACGAACGCTTCAACCTAGAAGAACAAAATTTGGTGAGCCAAGTGAGATTTGTTTACGGATCATCACCACCAAGTACCATCAACATTAGGTAATAAAAATATTTGCTGGTATTTCGGAAACCCGTAATTTCTTGGAAGCTTGGCAACCCCTCTCAATGAAAGTGCTTTTCCACAGTCAGTGCCTAGGGCTACTTAAAGAGGAAACAATCCATAGAGACAAAACTGAGAACTCCTTTATTTTGTCAAGTTTCAAAGAGCTACTACAAACCATGTTGGATTTAGAGTTCCAAATTCATCTATCTATATAGGAGAGAACAGAGTGAAACCTAAAAATAAAAACTGCTACTGAAAACGAACGCATCAACCTAGAAGAACAAAATTTGGTGAGTCAAGTGGGATTTGTGTACCGATCATTACCACCAAGTATCATCAATTTGGGTGAAAAAATATTTGCTGGTATTTCTGAAACTCATAATTTCTTGGAAGCTTGGCAACCCCTCTCAATGAAATTGCTTTTTTACAGTCTCTGCTTAGGGCTACTTGAAGTGGAAACAAATCATAGAGACGAAAGTGAGAACTCCTTTATTTTGTCAATTTTCAAAGAGCTACTATAAACCATATTGGATTTAGAGTTCCAAATTCATCTATCTATATAGGACAGAACAGAGTGAAACCTAAATATAAAAACTGCTACTGTAGACGAACGCTAAATCCTAGAAGAACAAAATTTGGTGAGCCAAGTGGGATTTGTGTACCGATCTTCACCACCAAGTATCATCAAGATTGGGTGAAAAAATATTTGCTGGTAATTCGGAAACTCGTTATTTCTTAGAAACTTGGCAACCCCTCTCAATGAAAGTGCTTTTCCACAGTCTCTGCTTAGGGCTACTTGAAGCGGAAACAAATCATAGAGACAAAACTGAGAACTCCTTTACATTGTCAAGTTTCAAAGAGCTACTACAAACCATGTTGGATTTAGAGTTCCAAATTCATCTATCTATATAGGGGAGAACAGAGTAAAACCTAAAAATAAAACTGCTACTGTAGACGAATGCATCAACCTAGAAGAAGAAAATTTGGTGAGCCAAGTGGGATATGTGTACTTTTCCTTACCACCAAGTATCATCAAGAGTGCGTGAAAAAATATTTGCTGGTATTTCATAAAATCGTTATTTCTTAGAAGCTTTGCAACCCGTCTCAATGAAAGTGCTTTTCCACAGTCTGTGCAAGGGCTACTTGAAGAAGAAACAAACCATAGAGAAAAAACTGAGAACACCTTTGTTTTGTCAAGTTTCAAAGAGCCACTACAAACCATGTTGGATTTAGAGTTCCAAATTCATCTGTCTATGTACAAGAAACAGAGTAAAACCTAAAAATAAAAACTGCTACTGAAAACGAACGCATCAACCTAGAGGAACAAAATTTGTTGAGTCAAGTGGGATTTGTGTACCGATCATTACCACCAAGTATCATCAAGATTGGGTGAAAAAATATTTGCTGGTATTTCGGAAACTCGTAATTTCTTGGAAGCTTGGCAACCACTTTTCAATGAAAGTGTTTTCCACCATTTGTTCCTGGGGCTACTTGAAGAGGAAACAAACCATAGAGACAAAACTGAGAACTCCTTTATTTTGTCAAGTTTCAAAGAGCCACTACAAACCATGTTGGATTTAGAGTTCCAAATTCATCTGTCTATGTACGAGAAACAGAGTGAAACCTAAACATAAAAACTGCTACTGTAGACGAACGCTTCAACCTAGAAAAACAAAATTTGGTGAGCCAAGTGTGATTTGTGTACTTGTCATTATCACCAAGTATCATCAAGATTGGGTGAAAATAATTTGCTGGTATTTCGGAAACTCGTTAATTCTTAGAAGCTTGGCAACCCCTCTCAATGAAAGTGCTTTTCCACAGTCTGTGCCTAGGGCTACTTGTAGAGGAAACAATCCATAGAGACAAATCTGAGAACTCCATTATTTTGTCAAGTTTCAAAGAGCCACTACAAACCATGTTGGATTTACAGTTCCAAATTCATCTATCTATATAGCAGAGAACAGAGTGAAACCTAAACATAAAAACTGCTACTGAAGACGAACGCTTCAACCTAGAAGAACAAAATTTGGTGAGCCAAGTGGGATTTGTGTACTGATCATTGCCACCAAGTATCATCAACATTAGGTGAAAAAAATATTTGCTGGTATTTCGGAAACCCGTAATTTCTTGGAAGCTTGGCAACCCCTCTCAATGAAAGTGCTTTTCCACAGTCAGTGCCTAGGACTACTTAAAGAGGAAACAATCCATAGAGACAAAACTGAGACCTCCTTTATTTTGTCAAGTTTCAAAGAGCTACTACAAACCATGTTGGATTTAGAGTTCCAAATTCATCTATATATATAGGAGAGAACAGAGTGAAACCTAAAAATAAAAACTGCTACTGAAAACGAACGCATCTACCTAGAAAATCAAAATTTGGTGAGTTAAGTGGGAATTGTGTACCGATCATTACCACCAAGTATCATCAAGATTGGGTGAAAAAATATTTGCTGGTATTTCGGAAACTCGTAATTTCTAGGAAGCTTGGCAACCCCTCTCAATGAAAGTGCTATTTTACAGTCTCTGCTTAGGGCTACTTGAAGCAGAAACAAATCATAGAGACAAAACTGAGAACTCCTTTATTTTGTCAAGATTCAAAGAGCCACTACAAACCATGTTGGATTTACAGTTCCAAATTCATCTATCTATATAGCAGAGAACAGAGTGAAACCTAAAAATAAAAACTGCTATTGTAGACGAACGCTTCAACCTAGAAGAACAAAATTAGGTGAGCCAAGTGGGATTTGTGTACCGATCTTCACCACCAAGTATCATCACGATTGGGTGAAAAAATATTTGCTGGTAATTCGGAAACTCGTTATTTCTTAGAAGCTTGGCAACCCCTCTCAATGAAAGTGCTTTTCCACAGTCTCTGTTAAGGGCTACTTGAAGCGGAAACAAATCATAGAGACAAAACTGAGAACTCCTTTAGATTGTCAAGTTTCAAAGTGCTACTACAAACCATGTTGGATTTAGAGTTCCAAATTCATCTATCTATATAGGAGAGAACAGAGTAAAACCTAAAAATAAAAATTGCTACTGTAGACGAATGCATCAACCTAGAAGAACAAAATTTGGTGAGCCAAGTGGGATTTGTGTACTTGTCTTTACCACCAAGTATCATCAAGTGTGCGTGAAAAAATATTTGCTGCTATTTCATAAAATCTTTATTTCTTAGAAGCTTGGCAACCCCTCTCAATAAAAGTGCTTTTCCACAGTCGCTGCTTAGCGCTACTTGAAGCGGAAACAAATGATAGAGACAAAATTGAGAACTCCTTTAGATTGTCAAGTTTCAAAGAGCTACTTCAAACCATGTTGGATTTAGAGTTCCAAATTCATCTATCTATATAGGAGAGAACAGAGTAAAACCTAAAAATAAAAACTGCTACTGTAGACGAATGCATCAACCTAGAAAAACAAAATTTGGTGAGAAAAGTGAGATTTGTGTACTTGTCCTTACCACCAAGTATCATCAAGATTGGGTGAAAAAATATTTTCTGGTATTTCGGAAACTCGTTATTTCTTAAAAGCTTGGCAACCCCTCTCAATGAAAGTGATTTTCCACCGTTTGTTAATGGGGCTACTTGAAGAGGAAACAAACCACAGAGACAAAACTGAGATCTCCTTTATTTTGTCAAGTTTCAAAGAGCCACTACAAACCATGTTGGATTTAGAGTTCCAAATTCATCTATCTATATCCAAGAGAACAGAGGGAAACCTAAACATAAAAACTGCTACTGTAGACGAACGCTTTAACCTAGAAGAATAAAATTTGGTGAGCCAAGTGGGATTTGTGTACTTGTCATTACCACCAAGTATCATCAAGATTGGGTGAAAAAATATTTGCTGGTATTTCGGAAACTCGTTATTTCTTAGAAGCTTGGCAACCCCTCTCAATGAAAGTGCTTTTCCACAGTCTGTGCCTAGGGCTACTTGAAGAGGAAACAAACCATAGAGACAAAACTGAGAACTCCTTTATTTTGTCAAGTTTCAAAGAGCCACTACAAACCATGTTGGATTTAGAGTTCCAAATTTATCTATCTATATAGCAGAGAACAGAGTGAAACCTAAACAAAAAAACTGCTACTGTAGACGAAAGCTTCAACCTAGAAGATCAAAATTTGGTGAGCCAAGTTGGATTTGTGTACTGATCATTACCACCAAGTATCATCAACATTATTTGAAAAAAGTATTTGCTGGTATTTCTGAAACCCGTAATTTCTTGGAAGCTTGGCAACCCCTCTCAATAAAAGTGCTTTTCCACAGTCAGTCCCTAGGGCTACTTAAAGAGGAAACAATCCATAGAGACAAAACTGGGACCTCCTTTATTTTGTCAATTTTCAAAGAGCTACTACAAACCATGTTGGATTTAGAGTTCCAAATTCATCCATCTATATAGGAGAGAACACAGTGAAACCTAAAAATAAAAACTGCTACTGTAGACGAACGCTTCAACCTAGAAGAACAAAATTTGGTGAGCCAAGTGGGATTTGTGGACTTGTCATTACCGCCACGTATCATCAGGATTGGGTGAGAAAATATTTGCTGGTATTTCAGAAACTCGTTATTTCTTAGAAGCTTGGCAACCCCTTTCAATGAAAGTGCTTTTCCACAGTCTCTGCTGAGTGCTACTTGAAGAGGAAACAAATAATAGAGACAAAACTGAGAACTCCTTTAGATGTTCAAGTTTCAAAGAGCTACTACAAACCATGTTCGATATAGAGTTCCAAATTCATCTATCTATATAGGAGAGAACAGAGTAGAAACTAAAAATAAAAACTGCTACTGTAGACGAATTCTTCAACTTAGAAGAACAAAATTTGGTGAGCCAAGTGAGATTTGTGTACTTGTTCTTACCAACAAGTATCATCACGATTGGGTGAAAAAATATTTGCTGGTATTCATATACTCGTTATTTCTTAGAAGCCTGGCAACCCCTCTCAATGAAAGTGCTTTTCCACAGTCTGTGCCAGGGCTACTTGAAGAGGAAACAAACCATAGAGACAAAATTAAGAACTCCTTTATTTTGTCAATTTTCAAAGAGATACTACAAACCATGTTGGATTTAGAGTTCCAAATTCATCAATCTATATAGGAGAGAACAGAGTGAAACCTAAAAATAAAAACTGCTACTGAAAACGAATGTATCAACCTAGAAGAACAAAATTTGGTGAGTCAAGTGGGATTTGTGTACCGATCATTACCACCAAGTATCATCAAGCTTGGGTGAAAAAATATGTGCTGGTATTTCGGAAACTCTTTTTTTCTTAGAAGCTTTCAACCACTCTCAATGAAAGTTCTTTTCCACAGTCTGTGCCTACGGCTACTTGAAGAGGAAACAAACCATAGAGACAAAACTGAGAACTCCTTTATTTTGTCAATTTTCAAAGAACTACTAAAAACCATGTTGTATTTAGAGTTTCAAATTCATCTATCTATATAGGAGAGAACAGAGTGAAACCTAAAAATAAAAACTGCTACTGTAAATGATCGCTTCAACCTAGAAGAACAAAATTTGGTGAGCCAAGTGGGATTTGTGGACTTGTCATTACCACCACATATCATCAAGATTGGGTGAAAAAATATTTGCTGGTAATTCGGAAACTCGTTATTTCTTAGAAGCTTGACAACCCCTCTCAATGAAAGTGCTTTTCCACAGTCTCTGCTTAGGCCTACTTGAAGAGGAAACAAACCATAGAGACAAAATTGAGAACCCCTTTATTTTGTCAAGTTTCAAAGAGCTACTACAAACCATGTTGAATTTAGAGTTAAAATTCATCTATCTATATAGGAGAGAACAGAGTGAAACCTAAAAATAAAAACTGCTACTGTAAATGATCGCTTCAACCTAGAAGAACAAAATTTGGTGAGCCAAGTGGGATTTGTGGACTTGTCATTACCACCACATATCATCAAGATTGGGTGAAAAAATATTTGTTGGTATTTCGGAAACTCGTAATTTTTTTGAAACGTGGCAACCCCTCTCAATGAAAGTGCTTTTCCACAGTCAGTGCCTAGGGCTACTTAAAGAGGAAACAATCCATAGAGACAAAACAGAGAGCTCCTTTATTTTGTGAAGTTTCATAAAGCTACTACAAACCATTTTTGATTTAGAGTTCCAAATTCATCTATCTATATAGGAGAGAACAGAGAGAAACCTAAATATATAAACTGCTATTGTAGACGAACGCTTCAACCTAGAAGAACAAAATTAGGTGAGCCAAGTGGGATTTGTGTACCGATCTTCACCACCAAGTATCATCACGATTGGGTGAAAAAATATTTGCTGGTAATTCGGAAACTCGTTATTTCTTAGAAGCTTGGCAACCCCTCTCAATGAAAGTGCTTTTCCACAGTCTCTGTTAAGGGCTACTTGAAGCGGAAACAAATCATAGAGACAAAACTGAGAACTCCTTTAGATTGTCAAGTTTCAAAGAGCTACTACAAACCATGTTGGATTTAGAGTTCCAAATTCATCTATCTATATAGGAGAGAACAGAGTAAAACCTAAAAATAAAAACTGCTACTGTAGACGAATGCATCAACCTAGAAAAACAAAATTTGGTGAGAAAAGTAAGATTTGTGTACTTGTCCTTACCACCAAGTATCATCAAGATTGGGTGAAAAAATATTTGCTGGTATTTCGGAAACTCGTTATTTCTTAGAAGCTTGGCAACCCCTCTCAATGAAAGTGCTTTTCCACCGTTTGTTCCTGGGGCTACTTGAAGAGGAAACAAACCACAGAGACAAAACTGAGAACTCCTTTATTTTGTCAAGTTTCAAAGAGCCACTACAAACCATGTTGGATTTAGAGTTCCAAATTCATCTATCTATATCCAAGAGAACAGAGGGAAACCTAAACATAAAAACTGCTACTGTAGACGAACGATTCAACCTAGAAGAACAAAATTTGGTGAGCCAAGTGGGATTTGTGTACTTGTCTTTACCACCAAGTATCATCAAGAGTGCGTGAAAAAATATTTGCTGCTATTTCATAAAATCTTTATTTCTTAGAAGCTTGGCAACCCCTCTCAATAAAAGTGCTTTTCCACAGTCTCTGGTTAGCGCTACTTGAAGCGGAAACAAATGATAGAGACAAAATTGAGAACTCCTTTAGATTGTCAAGTTTCAAAGAGCTACTACAAACCATGTTGGATTTAGAGTTCCAAATTCATCTATCTATATAGGAGAGAACAGAGTAAAACCTAAAAATAAAAACTGCTACTGTAGACGAATGCATCAACCTAGAAAAACAAAATTTGGTGAGAAAAGTGAGATTTGTGTACTTGTCCTTACCACCAAGTATCATCAAGATTGGGTGAAAAAATATTTGCTGGTATTTCAGAAACTCGTTATTTCTTAGAAGCTTGGCAACCCCTCTCAATGAAAGTGCTTTTCCACCGTTTGTTCCTGGGGCTACTTGAAGAGGAAACAAACCACAGAGACAAAACTGAGAACTCCTTTATTTTGTCAAGTTTCAAAGAGCCACTACAAACCATGTTGGATTTAGAGTTCCAAATTCATCTATCTATATCCAAGAGAACAGAGGGAAACCTAAACATAAAAACTGCTATGTAGACGAACGCTTCAACCTAGAAGAACAAAATTTGGTGAGCCAAGTGGGATTTGTGTACTTGTCATTACCACCAAGTATCATCAAGATTGGGTGAAAAAATATTTGCTGGTATTTCGGAAACTCGTTATTTCTTAGAAGCTTGGCAACCCCTCTCAATGAAAGTGCTTTTCCACAGTCTGTGCCTAGGGCTACTTGAAGATGAAACAAACCATAGAGACAAAACTGAGAACTCCTTTATTTTGTCAAGTTTCAAAGAGCCACTACAAACCATGTTGGATTTAGAGTTCCAAATTTATCTATCTATATAGCAGAGAACAGAGTGAAACCTAAACAAAAAAACTGCTACTGTAGACGAACGCTTCAACCTAGAAGAACAAAATTTGGTGAGCCAAGTTGGATTTGTGTACTGATCATTACCACCAAGTATCATCAACATTATTTGAGAAAAGTATTTGCTGGTATTTCGGAAACCCGTAATTTCTTGGAAGCTTGGCAACCCCTCTCAATAAAAGTGCTTTTCCACAGTCAGTCCCTAGGGGTACTTAAAGAGGAAACAATCCATAGAGACAAAACTGAGACCTCCTTTATATTGTCAAGTTTCAAAGAGCTACTACATACCATGTTGGATTTAGAGTTCCAAATTCATCTATCTATATAATAGAGAACAGAGTGAAACCTAAAAATAAAAACTGCTACTGTAGACGAACGCTTCAACCTAGAAGAACAAAATTTGGTGAGCCAAGTGGGATTTGTGTACCGATCTTCACAACCAAGTATCATCAAGATTGGGTGAAAAAATATTTGCTGGTAATTCGGAAACTCGTTATTTCTTAGAAGCTTGGCAACCCCTCTCAATGAAAGTGCTTTTCCACAGTCTCTGCTGAGTGCTACTTGAAGAGGAAACAAATCATAGAGACAAAACTGAGAACTCCTTTAGATGGTCAAGTTTCAAAGAGCTACTACAAACCATGTTCGATTTAGAGTTCCAAATTCATCTATCTATATAGGAGAGAACAGAGTAGAAACTAAAAATAAAAACTGCTACTGTAGACGAATTCTTCAACCTAGAAGAACAAAATTTGGTGAGCCAAGTGAGATTTGTGTACTTGTCCTTACCACCAAGTATCATCACGATTGGGTGAAAAAATATTTGCTGGTATTCATATACTCGTTATTTCTTAGAAGCTTGGCAACCCCTCTCAATGAAAGTGCTTTTCCACAGTCTGTGCCAGGGCTACTTGAAGAGGAAACAAACCATAGAGACAAAACTAAGAACTCCTTTATTTTGTCAATTTTCAAAGAGATACTACAAACCATGTTGGATTTAGAGTTCCAAATTCATCAATCTATATAGGAGAGAACAGAGTGAAACCTAAAAATAAAAAACTGCTACTGAAAACGAACGTATCAACCTAGAAGAACCAAATTTGGTGAGTCAAGTGGGATTTGTGTACCAATCATTACCACCAAGTATCATCAAGATTGGGTGAAAAAATATGTGCTGGTATTTCGGAAACTCGTTTTTTCTTAGAAGCTTTCAACCCCTCTCAATGAAAGTTCTTTTCCACAGCCTGTGCCTACGGCTACTTGAAGAGGAAACAAACCATAGAGACAAAACTGAGAACACCTTTATTTTGTCAATTTTCAAAGAACTACTAAAAACCATGTTTTATTTAGAGTTTCAAATTCATCTATCTATATAGGAGAGAACAGAGTGAAACTTAAAAATAAAAACTGCTAGTGTAAACGAACGCTTCAACCTAGAAGAACAAAATTTGGTGAGAAAAGTGGGATTTGTGTACTTGTCCTTACCACCAAGTATCATCAAGATTGGGTGAAAAAATATTTGCTGGTATTTCGGAAACTCGTAATTTCTTGGGGGCTTGGCAACCCCTCTCAATGAAAGTGCTTTTCCACAGTCTCTGCTAAGGGCTACTTGAAGCGGAAACAAATCATAGAGACAAAACTGAGAACTCCTTTAGATTGTCAAGTTTCAAAGAGCTAGTACAACCATGTTGGATTTAGAGTTCCAAATTCATCTATCTATATAGGAGAGAACAGAGTAAAACCTAAAAATAAAAATTGCTACTGTAGACGAACGCTTCAACCTAGAAGAACAAAATTTGGTGAGCCAAGTGGGATTTGTGTAGTGATCATTACCACCAAGTGTCATCAAGATTGCGTGAAAAAAAATTTGCTGGTATTTCAGAAACTCATTATTTCTTAGAAGCTTGTCAACCCCTCTCAATGAAAGTGCTTTTCCACCGTCTGTGCCCTGGGCTACTTGAAGAGGAAACACACCATAGAGACAAAACTGAGTACTCCTTTATTTTGTCAAGTTTCAAAGAGCTACTACAAACCATGTTGGATTTAGAGTTCCGAATTCATCTACCTATAGAGGAGAGAACAGAGTGAAACCTAAATAGAAAAATTGCTACTGTAGACGAAAGCTTCAACATAGAAGATCAAAATTTGGTGAGCCAAGTGGGATTTGCGTACTGATCATCACCACCAAGTATCATCAAGATTGGATGAAAAAATATTTGCTGGCATTTCGGAAACTCGTTATTTCTTAGAAGCTTGGCAACCCCTTTCAATGAAAGTGCTTTTCCACAGTCTGTGCCTAGGGCTACATGAAGAGGAAACAAACCCTAGAGACAAAACTGAGAACTCCTTTATTTTGTCACGTTTCAAAGAGCCACTACAAACCATGTTGGATTTAGAGTTCCAAATTCATCTATCTATATAGCAGAGAACAGAGTGAAACCTAAATATAAAAACTGCTACTGTAGACGAATGCTTCAACCTAGAAGAACAAAATTTGGTGAGCCAAGTGGGTTTTGTGTACTTGTCCTTACCACCAAGTATCATCAAGATTGGGTAAAAAAATATTTGCTGGTATTTTGGAAACTCGTTATTTCTTAGAAGCTTGGCAACCCCTCTCAATGAAAGTGCTTTTCCACAGTCTCCTGCTAGGGCTACTTGAAGCGGAAACAAATCATAGAGATAAAACTGAGAACTCCTTTATTTTGTCAAGTTTCAAAGAGCTACTACAAACCATATTGGATTTAGAGTTCCAAATTCATCTATCTGTATAGGAGAGAACAGAGTGAAACCTAAATATAAAAACGGCTACTGTAGACGAACGCATCAACCTAGAAGGACAAAATTTGGTGAGCCAAGTTGGATTTGTGTACTGATCATTACCACCAAGTGTCATCAAGATTGCGTGAAAAAATATTTGCTGGTATTTCGGAAACTCGTTATTTCTTAGAAGCTTGTCAAACCCACTCAATGAAAGTGCTTTTCCACCGTCTGTGCATTGGGCTACTTGAAGAGGAAACAAACCATAGAGAAAAAACTGAGTAAACCTTTGTTTTGTAAAGTTTCAAAGAGCTACTACAAACCATGTTGGATTTAGAGTTCCAAATTCATCTATATATATAGGAGAGAACAGAGTGAACCCTAAAAATAAAAACTGCTACTGAAAACGAACGCATCAACCTAGAAAATCAAAATTTGGTGAGTTAAGTGGGAATTGTGTACCGATCATCACCACCAAATATCATCAAGATTGGGTGAAACTATATTTGCTGGTATTTCGGAAACTCGTAATTTCTTGGAAGCTTGTCAACCCCTCTCAATGAAAGTGCTTTTCCACAGTCTCTGCTTAGGGCTACTTGAAGCGGAAACAAATCATAGGGACAAAACTGAGAACTCATTCATTTTGTCAATTTCAAAGAGCTACTACAAATCATATTGGATTTAGAGTTCCAAATTTATCTGTCTATATAGGAGAGTACAGAGTGAAACCTAAATATAAAAACTGCTACTGTAGACGAATGCTTCAACCTAGAAGAACAAAATTTGGTGAGCCAAGTGGGTTTTGTGTACTTGTTCTTACCACCAAGTATCATCAAGATTGGGTGAAAAAATATTTGCTGGTATTTTGGAAACTCGTTATTTCTTAGAAGCTTGGCAACCCCTCTCAATGAAAGTGCTTTTCCACAGTCTCCTGCTAGGGCTACTTGAAGCGGAAACAAATCATAGAGATAAAACTGAGAACTCCTTTATTTTGTCAAGTTTCAAGGAGCTACTACAAACCAGTATCGATTTAGAGTTCCAAATTCATCTATCTATATAGGAGAGAACAGAGTGAAACCTAAATATAAAAACGGCTACTGTAGACGAACGCTTCAATCTAGAAGAACAAAATTTGGTGAGCGAAATGGGACTTGTGTACCGATCTTCACCACCAAGTATCATCAAGATTGGGTGAAAAAATATTTGCTGGTAATTCGGAAACTCGGTATTTCTTAGAAGCTGGCAACCCCTCTCAATAAAAGTGCTTTTCCACAGTCTCTGCTTAGGGCAACTGGAAGCGGAAACATATCATAGAGACAAGACTGAGAACTACTTTATTTTGTCAAGTTTCAAAGAGCTACTACAAACCATGTTGGATTTAGAGTTCCAAATTCATCTATCTATATAGCAGAGAACAGAGTGAAACCTAAATATGAAAACTGCTACTGTAGACGAACGCTTCAACCTAGAAGAACTAAATTTGGTGAGCCAAGTGGGTTTTGTGTACTTGTCCTTACCACCAAGTATCATCAACATTGGGTGACAAAATATTTGCTGGTATTTCGGAAACTCGTAATTTCTTGGAAGCTTGGCACCCCCTTTCTATGAAAGTGCTTTTCCACAGTCTCTGCTTAGGGCTACATGAAGCGGAAACAAATCATAGAGACAAAACTGAGAACTCCTTTACTTGTTCAAGTTTCAAAGAGCTACTACAACCATATTGGATTTAGAGTTCCAAATTCATCTATCTATATAGGAGAGAACAGAGTAAAACCTAAATATAAAAACTGCTACTGTAGACGAACGCTTCAACCTAGAAGAACAAAATTTGGTGAGCCAAGTTGGATTTGTGTACTGATCATTACCACCACGTATCATCAAGATTGGTTGAAAAAATATTTCCTGGTATTTCGGAAACTCGTAATTTTATTTAAGCTTGGCAACCCCTCTCAATGAAAGTGCTTTCCCACAGTCTCTGCTTAGGGCTACTTGAAGCGGACAGAAATCATAGAGACAAAACTGAGAACTTCTTTATTTTGTGAAGTCTCAAAGAGCTACTACAAACCATATTGGATTTAGAGTTCCAAATTCATCTGTCTATATAGGAGAGTACAGAGTGAAACCTAAATATAAAAACTGCTACTGTAGACAAACGCTTCAACCTAGAAGAACAAAATTTGTTGAGCCAAGTGGGATTTGTGTACCGATCATCACCACCAAGTATCATCAAGATTGGGTGAAACAATATTTGCTGGTATTTCGGAAACTCGTAATGTCTTGGAAGCTTGGCAACCCCTCTCAATGAAAGTGCTTTTTCACAGACTCTGCTTAGGGCTACTTGAAGCATAAACAAATCATAGGGACAAAACTGAGAACTCCTTCATTTTGTCAAGTTTCAAAGAGCTACAACAAATCATATTGGATTTAGAGTTCCAAATTCATCTGTCTATATTAGAGTACAGAGTGAAACCTAAATATAAAAACTGCTACTGTAGACGAACGCTTCAAAATAGAAGAACAAAATTTGGTAAGCCTAGTGGGATTTGTGTACCGATCATCACCACCAAGTATCATCAAGATTGGGTGAAAAAATATTTGCTGGTATTTCGGAAACTAGTTATTTCTTAGAAGCTTGGCAACCCCTATCAATGAAAGTGCTTTTCCACAGTCAGTGCCTAGGGATACTTGAAGAGGAAACAAACCATAGAGACAAAACTGAGAATTCCTTTATTTTGTCAAGTTGCAAAGAGCCACAACAAACCATGTTGGATTTAGAGTTCCAAATTCATCTATCTATATAGCAGAGAACAGAGTGAAACCTAAACATAAAAACTGCTACTGTAGACGAACGCTTCAACCTAGAAGAACAAAATTTGGTGAGCCAAGTAGGATTTGTGTACTGATCATTACCACCAAGCATAATCAAGATTGGGTGAAAAAATATTTGCTGGTATTTCGGAAACTCGTTATTTCTTAGAAGCTTGGCAACCCCACTCAATGAAAGTGTTTTTCCACAGTCTGTGCCTAGGACTACTTGAAGAGGAAACAAACCATAGAAACAAATCTGAGAACTCCTTTATTTTGTCAAGTTTCAAAGAGCTACTACAAACCATGTTGGATTTAGAGTTCCAAATTCATCTATCTATATAGGAGAGTACAGAGTGAAACCTAAATATAAAAACTGCTACTGTAGACGAACGCTTCAACCTAGAAGAACAAAATTTGGTGAGCCAAGTGGGATTTGTGTAGTGATCATTACCACCAAGTGTCATCAAAATTGCGTTAAAAAAAAATTTGCTGGTATTTCGGAAACTCATTATTTCTTAGAAGCTTGTCAACCCCTCTCAATGAAAGTGCTTTCCACCGTCTGTGCAATGGCCTACTTGAAGAGGAAACACACCGTAGAGACAAAACTGAGTACTCCTTTATTTTGTCAAGTTTCAAAGAGCTACTACAAACCATGTTTGTATTTAGAGTTCCGAATTCATCTATCTATATAGCAGAGAACAGAGTGGAAAAATAAATATGAAAACTGCTACTGTAGACGAACGCTTCAACCTAGAAGAACAAAATTTGGTGAGCCAAGTGGATTTGGGTACTGATCATTACCACACGTATCATCAAGATTGGTTGAAAAAATATTTCCTGGTATTTCGGAAACTCGTAATTTTATTTAAGCTTGGCAACCCCTCTCAATGAAAGTGCTTTCCCACAGTCTCTGCTTAGGGCTACTTGAAGCGGACAGAAATCATAGAGACAAAACTGAGAACTTCTTTATTTTGTGAAGTCTCAAAGAGCTACTACAAACCATATTGGATTTAGAGTTCCAAATTCATCTGTCTATACAGGAGAGTACAGAGTGAAACCTAAATATAAAAACTGCTACTGTAGACGAACGCTTCAACCTAGAAGAACAAAATTTGTTGAGCCAAGTGGGATTTGTGTACCGATCATCACCACCAAGTATCATCAAGATTGGGTGAAACAATATTTGCTGGTATTTCGGAAACTCCTAATTTCTTGGAAGCTTGGCAACCCCTCTCAATGAAAGTGCTTTTCCACAGTCTCCTGCTAGGGCTACTTGAAGCGGAAACAAATCATAGAGATAAAACTGAGAACTCCTTTATTTTGTCAAGTTTCAAAGAGCTACTACAAACCATATTCGATTTAGAGTTCCAAATTCATCTATCTATATAGGAGAGAACAGAGTGAAACCTAAATATAAAAACGGCTACTGTAGACGAACGCTTCAATCTAAAAGAACAAAATTTGGTGGCGAAATGGGATTTTTGTACCGATCTTCACCACCAAGTATCATCAAGATTGGGTGAAAAAATATTTGCTGGTAATTCGGAAACTCGGTATTTCTTAGAAGCTGGCAACCCCTCTCAATAAAAGTGCTTTTCCACAGTCTCTGCTTAGGGCTACTGGAAGCGGAAACATATCATAGAGACAAAACTGAGAACTACTTTATTTTATCAAGTTTCAAAGAGCTACTACAAACCATGTTGGATTTAGAGTTCCAAATTCATCTATCTATATAGCAGAGAACAGAGTGAAACCTAAATATGAAAACTGCTACTGTAGACGAACGCTTCAACCTAGAAGAACTAAATTTGGTGAGCCAAGTGGGTTCTGTGTACTTGTCCTTACCACCAAGTATCATCAACATTGGGTGACAGAATATTTGCTGGTATTTCGGAAACTCGTAATTTCTTGGAAGCTTGGCACCCCCTTTCTATGAAAGTGCTTTTCCACAGTCTCTGCTTAGGGCTACATGAAGCGGAAACAAATCATAGAGACAAAACTGAGAACTCCTTTACTTGTTCAAGTTTCAAAGAGCTACTACAAACCATATTGGATTTAGAGTTCCAAATTCATCTATCTATATAGGAGAGAACAGAGTAAAACCTAAATATAAAAACTGCTACTGTAGACGAACGCTTCAACCTAGAAGAACAAAATTTGGTGAGCCAAGTGGGATTTGTGTACTGATCATTACCACCAAGTGTCATCAAGATTGCGTGAAAAAAATATTTGCTGGTATTTCGGAAACTCGTTATTTCTTAGAAGCTTGGCAACCCCACTCAATGAAAGTGCTTTTCCACAGTCTGTTCCTAGGGGTACTTGAAGAGGAAACAAACCATAGAGACAAAACTGAGAACTCCTTTATTTTGTCAAGTTTCAAAGAGCTACTACAAACCATGTTGGATTTAGAGTTCCAAAATCATCTATCTATATAGCAGAGAACAGAGTGAAACCTAAATATGAAAACTGCTACTATAAACAAATGCTTCAACCTAGAAGAACAAAATTTGGTGAGCCAAGTGGGATTTGGGTACTGCTCATTACCACCAAAAGTCATCAAGATTGCGTGAAAAAACATTTGCTGGTATTTCAGAAACTCGTAATTTCTTGGAAGCTTGGCACCCCCTTTCTATGAAAGTGCTTTTCCACAGTCTCTGCTTAGGGCTACATGAAGGGGAAACAAATCATAGAGACAAAACTGAGAACTCCTTTACTTGGTCAAGTTTCAAAGACCTACTACAAACCATATTGAATTTAGAGTTCCAAAATCATCTATCTATATAGGAGAGAACAGAGTAAAACCTAAATATAAAAACTGCTACTGAAGACGAACGCTTCAACCTAGATGAACAAAATTTGGTGGGCCAAATGGAATTTGTGTAGTGATCATTACCACCAAGTGTCATCAAGATTGCGAGAAAAAAAATTTGCTGGTATTTCGGAAACTCGTTATTTCTTAGAAGCTTGTCAACCCCTCTCAATGAAAGTGCTTTTTCACCGTCTGTGCATTGGGCTACTTGAAGAGGAAACAAACCATAGAGAAAAAACTGAGTACTCCTTTATTTTGTCAAGTTTCAAAGAGCTACTACAAACCATGTTGGATTTAGAGTTCCAAAGTCACCTATCTATGTCGCAGAGAACAGAGTGAAACCTAAATATAAATACTGCTACTGTAGACGAACGCTTCAACCAAGAAGAACAAAATTTGGTGAGCCAAGTGGGATTTGTGTACCGATCATCACCACCAAATATCATCAAGATTGGGTGAAACTATATTTGCTGGTATTTCGGAAACTCGTAATTTCTTGGAAGCTTGTCAACCCCTCTCAATGAAAGTGCTTTTCCACAGTCTCTGCTTAGGGCTACTTGAAGCGGAAACAAATCATAGGGACAAAACTGAGAACTCCTTTATTTTGTCAAGTTTCAAAGAGCTACTACAAATCATATTGGATTTAGAGTTCCAATTTCATCTGTCTATATAGGAGAGTACAGAGTGAAACCTAAATATAAAAACTGCTACTGTAGACGAACGCTTCAACCTAGAAGAACAAAATTTGGTGAGCCAAGTGTGATTTGTGTACCGATCTTCACCACCTAGTATCATCAAGATTGGGTGAAAAAATATTTGCTGGTAATTCGGAAACTCGTTATTTCTTAGAATCTGGCAACCCCTCTCAATAAAAGAGCTTTTCCACAGTCTCTGCTTAGGGCTAATTGAAGCGGAAACAAATCATAGAGACAAAACTGAGAACTCCTTTATTTTGTCAAGTATCAAAGAGCTACTACAAACCATGTTTGATTTAGAGTTCCAAATTCATCTATCTATATAGCAGAGAACAGAGTGAAACCTAAATATGAAAACTGCTACTGTAGACGAACGCTTCAACCTAGAAGAACAAAATTTGGTGAGCCAAGTGGGATTTGGGTACTGATCATTACCACCACGTATCATCAAGATTGGTTGAAAAAATATTTCTTGGTATTTCGAAAACTCGTAATTTTATTTAAGCTTGGCAACCCCTCTCAATGAAAGTGCTTTCCCACAGTCTCTGCTTAGGGCTACTTGAAGCGGACAGAAATCATAGAGACAAAACTGAGAACTTCTTTATTTTGTGAAGTCTCAAAGAGCTACTGCAAACCATATTGGATTTAGAGTTCCAAATTCATCTGTCTATATAGGAGAGTACAGAGTGAAACCTAAATATAAAAACTGCTACTGTACATGAACGCTTCAACCTAGAAGAACAAAATTTGTTGAGCCAAGTGGGATTTTTGTACCGATCTTCACCACCAAGTATCATCAAGTTTGGATGAAAAATACTTGCTGGTAATTCGGAAACTCGTTATTTCTTAGAAGCTGGTAACCCCTCTCAATAAAAGTGCTTTTCCACAGTCTCTGCTTAGGGCTACTTGAAGCGGAAACATATCATAGAGACAAAACTGAGAACTACTTTATTTTGTCAAGTTTCAAAGAGCTACTACAAACCATGATGGATTTAGAGTTCCAAAATCATCTATCTATATTAGAGAGAACACAGGGAAACCTAAATATAAAAACTGCTACTGTAGATGAACGCTTCAAAATAGAAGAACAAAATTTGGTAAGCCTAGTGGGATTTGGGTATTGATCATTACCACCAAGTGTCATCAGGATTGCGTGAAAAAATATTTGCTGGTATTTCAGAATCTCGAAATTTCTTGGAAGCTTGGCACCCCCTTTCTATGAAAGTGCTTTTCCACAGTCTCTGTTTAGGGCTACATGAAGGGGAAACAAATTATAGAGACAAAACTGAGAACTCCTTTACTTGGTCAAGTTTCAAAGAACTACTACAAACCATAATGAATTTAGAGTTCCAAATTCATCTATCTATATAGGAGAGAACAGAGTAAAACCTAAATATAAAAACTGATACTGTAGACGAACGCTTCAACCTAGATGAACAAAATTTGGTGAGCCAAATGGGATTTGTGTAGTGATCATTACCACCAAGTGTCATCAAGATTTTGTGAAAAAAAATATGCTGGTATTTCGGAAACTCGTTATTTCTTATTAGCTTGTCAACCCCTCTCAATGAAAGTGCTTTTCCACCGTCTGGGCATTGGGCTACTTGAAGAGGAAACAAACCATAGAGAAAAAACTGAGTACTCCTTTATTTTGTCAAGTTTCAAAGAGCTATTACAAACCATGTTGGATTTAGAGTTCCAAAGTCATCTATCTATATTGCAGAGAACAGAGTGAAACCTAAATATAAATACTGCTACTGTAGACGAACGCTTCAACCTAGAAGAACAAAATTTGGTGAGCCAAGTGGGATTTGTGTACCGATCATCACCACCAAATATCATCAAGATTGGGTGAAACTATATTTGCTGGTATTTCGGAAACTCGTAATTTCTTATAAGCTTGGCAACCCCTCTCAATGAAAGTGCTTTTCCACAGTCTCTGCTTAGGGCTACTTGAAGCGGAAACAAATCATAGAGACAAAACTGAGAACTCCTTTATTTTGTCAAGTTTCAAAGAGCTACTACAAACCATGTTGGATTTAGAGTTTGAAATTCATCTATCTATATAGCAGAGAACAGAGTGAAACCTAAATACGAAAACTGCTACTGTAGACGAACGCTTCAACCTAGATGAACAAAATTTGGTGAGCAAAATGGAATTTGTGTAGTGATCATTACCACCAAGTGTCATCAAGATTGCGTGAAAAAAAATTGCTGGTATTTTGGAAACTCGTTATTTCTTAGAAGCTTGTCAACCCCACTCAATGAAAGTGCTTTTCCACCGTCTGTGCATTGGGCTACTTGAAGAGGAAACAAACCATAGAGAAAAAACTGAGTACTCCTTTATTTTGTCAAGTTTCAAAGAGCTACTACAAACCATGTTGGATTTAGAGTTCCAAAGTCACCTATCTATATCGCAGAGAACAGAGTGAAACCTAAATATAAATACTGCTACTGTAGACGAACGCTTCAACCAAAAAGAACAAAATTTGGTGAGCCAAGTGGGAATTGTGTACCGATCATCACCACCAAATATCAACAAGATTGGGTGAAACTATATTTGCTGGTATTTCGGAAACTCGTAATTTCTTGGAAGCTTGGCAACCCCTCTCAATGAAAGTGCTTTTCCACAGTCTCTGCTTACGGCTACTTGAAGCGGAAACAAATCATAGGGACAAAACTGAGAACTCCTTTATTTTGTCAAGTTTCAAAGAGCTACTACAAATCATATTGGATTTAGAGTTCCAAATTCATCTGTCTATATAGGAGAGTACAGAGTGAAACCTAAATATAAAAACTGCTACTGTAGACGAACGCTTCAACCTAGAAGAACAAAATTTGGTGAGCCAAGTGTGATTTGTGTACCGATCTTCACCACCTAGTATCATCAAGATTGGGTGAAAAAATATTTGCTGGTAATTCGGAAACTCGTTATTTCTTAGAAGCTGGCAACCCCTCTCAATAAAAGTGCTTTTCCACAGTCTCTGCTTAGGGCTAATTGAAGCGGAAACAAATCATAGAGACAAAACTGAGAACTCCTTTATTTTGTCAAGTATCAAAGAGCTACTACAAACCATGCTGGATTTAGAGTTCCAAATTCATCTATCTATATAGCAGAGAACAGAGTGAAACCTAAATATGAAAACTGCTACTGTAGACGAACGCTTCAACCTAGAAGAACAAAATTTGGTGAGCCAAGTGGGATTTGTGTACTGATCATTACCACCAATAATCAAGATTGGGTGAAAAAATATTTGCTGGTATTTCGGAAACTCGTTATTTCTTAGAAGCTTGGCAACCCCTCTCAATGAAAGTGTTTTTCCACACTCTGTGCCTAGGACTACTTGAAGAGGAAACAAACCATAGAAACAAATCTGAGAACTCCTTTATTTTGTCAAGTTTCAAAGAGCTACTACAAACCATGTTGGATTTAGAGTTCCAAATTCATCTATCTATATAGGAGAGAACAGAGTGAAACCTAAATAAAAAACTGCTACTGTGGACGAACGCTTCAACCTAGAAGAACAAAATTTGCTGAGCCAAGTGGGATTTGTGTACCGATCATTACCACCACGTATCATTGTGTGACAAAATATTTGCTGGTATTTCGGAAAATCGTAATTTCTTGGAAGCTTGGCAAACCCTTTCAATGAAAGTGCTTTTCCACAGTCTCTGCATAGGGCTACATGAAGCGGAAACAAACCATAGAGACAAAACTCAGAACTTCTTTACTTTGTCAAGTTTCAAAGAGCTACTACAAACCATTATGGATTTAGAGTTCCAAATTCATCTATCTATATATTAGAGTACAGAGTGAAACCTAAATATAAAAACTGCTACTGTAGACGAACGCTTCAACCTAGAAGAACAAAATTTGGTGAGCCAAGTGGGATTTGTGTAGTGATCATTACCACCAAGTGTCATCAAGATTGTGTGAAAAAAAATTTGCTGGTATTTGGGAAACTCGTTATTTCTTAGAAGCTTGTCAACCCCTCTCAATGAAAATGCTTTTCCACCGTCTTTGCCCTGGGCTACTTGAAGAGGAAACACACCATAGAGACAAAACTGAGTACTCCTTTATTTTGTCAAGTTTCAAAGAACTACTACAAACCATGTTGGATTTAGAGTTCCGAATTCATCTACCTATATAGGAGAGAACAGAGTGAAACCTAAATATAAAAACTGCTACTGTGGACGAACGCTTCAACCTAGAAGAACAAAATTTGCTGAGCCAAGTGGGATTTGTGTACCGATCATTACCACCACGTATCATTGTGTGACAAAATATTTGCTGGTATTTCGGAAAATCGTAATTTCTTGGAAGCTTGGCAACCCCTCTCAATGAAAGTGCTTTTCCACAGTCTCTGCTTAGGGCTACTTGAAGCGGACAGAAATCATAGAGACAAAACTGAGAACTTCTTTATTTTGTGAGGTCTCAAAGAGCTACTACAAACCATATTGGATTTAGAGTTCCAAATTCATCTGTCTATATAGGAGAGTACAGAGTGAAACCTAAATATAAAAACTGCTACTGTACATGAACGCTTCAACCTAGAAGAACAAAATTTGTTGAGCCAAGTGGGAGTTGTGTACCGATCTTCACCACCAAGTGTCATCAAGATTGGATGAAAAAATATTTGCTGGTAATTCGGAAACTCGTTATTTCTTAGAAGCTGGCAACCCTCTCAATAAAAGTGCTTTTCCACAGTCTCTGCTTAGGGCTACTTGAAGCGGAAACATATCATAGAGACAAAACTGAGAACTACTTTATTTTGTCAAGTTTCAAAGAGCTACTACAAACCATGTTGGATTTAGAGTTCCAAAATCATCTATCTATATAGCAGAGAACAGAGTGAAACCTAAATATGAAAACTGCTACTGTAAACGAACGCTTCAACCTAGAAGAACAAAATTTGGTGAACCAAGTGGGATTTGGGTACTGATCATTACCACCAAGTGTCATCAAGATTGCGTGAAAAAATATTTCCTGGTATTTTGGAAACTCGTAATTTTATTTAAGCTTGGCAACCCCTCTCAATGAAAGTTCTTTCCCACAGTTTCTGATTAGGGCTACTTGAAGTGGACAGAAATCATAGAGACAAAACTGAGAACTTCTTTATTTTGTGAAGTCTCAAAGAGCTACTACAAACCATATTGGATTTAGAGTTCCAAACGCATCTGTCTATATAGGAGAGTACAGAGTGAAACCTAAATATAAAAACTGCTACTGTAGACGAACGCTTCAACCTAGAAGAACAAAATTTGTTGAGCCAAGTGGGATTTGTGTACCGATCATCACCACCAAGAATCATCAAGATTGGGTGAAACAATATTTGCTGGTATTTCGGAAACTCGTAATTTCTTGGAAACTTGGCAACCCCTCTCAATGAAAGTGCTTTTCACAGACTCTGCTTAGGGCTACTTGAAGCGGAAACAAATCATAGGGACAAAAATGAGAACTCCTTCATTTTGTCAATTTCAAAGAGCTACTACAAATCATATTGGATTTAGAGTTCAAATTCATCTGTCTATATAGGAGAGTACAGAGTGAAACCTAAATATAAAAACTGCTACTGTAGACGAACGCTTCAAAATAGAAGAACAAAATTTGGTGAGCCTAGTGGGATTTGTGTACCAATCACCACCACCAAGTATCATCAAGATTGGGTGAAAAAATATTTGCTGGTATTTCGGAAACTAGTTATTTCTTAGAAGCTTGGCAACCCCTATCAATGAAAGTGCTTTTCCACAGTCAGTGCGTAGGGATACTTGAAGAGGAAACAAACCATAGAGACAAAACTGAGAATTCCTTTATTTTGTCAAGTTGCAAAGAGCCACAACAAACCATGTTGGATTTAGAGTTCCAAATTCATCTATCTATATAGCAGAGAACAGAGTGAAACCTAAACATAAAAACTGCTACTGTAGACGAACGCTTCAACCTAGAAGAACAAAATTTGTTGAGCCAAGTGGGATTTGTGTACCGATCATCACCACCAAGAATCATCAAGATTGGGTGAAACAATATTTGCTGGTATTTCGGAAACTCGTAATTTCTTGAAAGCTTGGCAACCCCTCTCAATGAAAGTGCTTTTCCACAGACTCTGCTTAAGGCTACTTGAAGCGGAAACAAATCATAGGGACAAAACTGAGAACTCCTTCATTTTGTCAATTTCAAAGAGCTACTACAAATCATATTGGATTTAGAGTTCCAAATTCATCTGTCTATATAGGAGAGTACAGAGTGAAACCTAAATATAAAAACTGCTACTGTAGACGAACGCTTCAAAGTAGAAGAACAAAATTTGTTGAGCCTAGTGGGATTTGTGTACCGATCATCACCACCAAGTATCATCAAGATTGGGTGAAAAAATATTTGCTGGTATTTCGGAAACTAGTTATTTCTTAGAAGCTTGGCAACCCCTATCAATGAAAGTGCTTTTCCACAGTCAGTGCCTAGGGATACTTGAAGAGGAAACAAACCATAGAGACAAAACTGAGAATTCCTGTATTTTGTCAAGTTGCAAAGAGCCACAACAAACCATGTTGGATTTAGAGTTCCAAATTCATCTATCTATATAGCAGAGAACAAAGTGAAACCTAAACATAAAAACTGCTACTGTAGATGAACGCTTCAACCTAGAAGAACAAAATTTGGTGAGCCAAGTGGGATTTGTGTACTGATCATTACCACCAAGCATAATCAAGATTGGGTGAAAAAATATTTGCTGGTATTTCGGAAACTCGTTATTTCTTAGAAGCTTGGCAACCCCACTCAATGAAAGTGTTTTTCCACAGTCTGTGCCTAGGACTACTTGAAGAGGAAACAAACCATAGAAACAAATCTGAGAACTCCTTTATTTTGTCAAGTTTCAAAGAGCTACTACAAACCATGTTGGATTTAGAGTTCCAAATTCATCTATCTATATAGGAGAGAACAGAGTGAAACCTAAATATAAAAACTGCTACTGTGGACGAACGTTTCAAACTAGAAGAACAAAATTTGCTGAGCCAAGTGGGATTTGTGTACCGATCATTACCACCACGTATCATCAACATTGGGTGACAAAATATTTGCTGGTATTTCGGAAAATCGTAATTTCTTGGAAGCTTGGCAACCCCTTTCAATGAAAGTGCTTTTCCACAGTCTCTGCATAGGGCTACATGAAGCGGAAACAAACCATAGAGACAAAACTCAGAACTTCTTTACTTTGTCAAGTTTCAAAGAGCTACTACAAACCATTATGGATTTAGAGTTCCAAATTCATCTATCTATATAGGAGAGTACAGAGTGAAACCTAAATATAAAAACTGCTACTGTAGACGAACGCTTCAACCTAGAAGAACAAAATTTGGTGAGCCAAGTGGGATTTGTGTAGTGATCATTTCCACCAAGTGTCATCAAGATTTCGTGAAAAAAATTTGCTGGTATTTCGGAAACTCGTTATTTCTGAGAAGCTTGTCAACCCCTCTCAATGAAAATGCTTTTCCACCGTCTGTGCCCTGGGCTACTTGAAGAGGAAACACACCATAGAGATAAAACTGAGTACTCCTTTATTTTGTCAAGTTTCAAAGAGCTACTACAAACCATGTTGGATTTAGAGTTCCGAATTCATCTACCTATATAGGAGAGAACAGAGTGAAACCTAAATAGAAAAATTGCTACTGTAGACGAAAGCTTCAACCTAGAAGAACAAAATTTGGTGAGCCAAGTGGGATTTGCGTACTGATCATCACCACCAAGTATCATCAAGATTGGATGAAAAAATATTTGCTGGCATTTCGGAAACTCGTTATTTCTTAGAAGCTTGGCAACCCCTTTCAATGAAAGTGCTTTTCCACAGTCTGTGCCTAGGGCTACCTGAAGAGGAAACAAACCATAGAGACAAAACTGAGAACTCCTTTATTTTGTCACGTTTCAAAGAGCCACTACAAACCATGTTGGATTTAGAGTTCCAAATTCATCTATCTATATAGCAGAGAACAGAGTGAAACCTAAATATAAAAACTGCTACTGTAGACGAACGTTTCAACCTAGAAGAACAAAATTTGGTGAGCCAAGTGGGATTTGTGTACTTGTCCTTACCACCAAGTATCATCAAGTTTGGGTGAAAAAATATTTGCTGGTATTTCGGAAACTCGTTATTTCTTAGAAGCTTGGCAACCCTCTCAATGAAAGTGATTTTCCGCAGTCTCCTGCTAGGGCTACTTGAAGCGGAAACAAATCATAGAGATAAAACTGAGAACTCCTTTATTTTGTCAAGTTTCAAAGAGCTACTACATACCATATTCGATTTAGAGTTCCAAATTCATCTATCTATAAAGCAGAGAACAGAGTGAAACCTAAATATGAAAACTGCTACTGTAGATGAACGTTTCAACCTAGAAGAACAAAATTTGGTGAGCCAAGTGGGATTTTTGGACTTGTCATTACCACCAAGTATCACCAACAGTGCGTGAAAAAATATTTGCTGGTATTACGGAAACTATTTTTTTCTTAGAAGCTTGGCAACCCCTATCAATGAAAGTGCTTTTCCACAGTCAGTGCCTAGGGATACTTGAAGAGGAAACAAACCATAGAGACAAAACTGAGAATTCCTTTATTTTGTCAAGTTGCAAAGAGCCACAACATACCATGTTGGATTTCGAGTTCGAAATTCATCTATCTATATAGCAGAGAACAGAGTGAAACCTAAACATAAAAACTGCTACTATAGACGAACGCTTCAACCTAGAAGAACAAAATTTGGTGAGCCAAGTGGGATTTGTGTACTGATCATTACCACCAAGCATAATCAAGATTGGGTGAAAAAACATTTGCTGGTATTTCGGGAACTCGTTATTTCTTAGAAGCTTGGCAACCCCACTCAATGAAAGTGTTTTTCCACAGTCTGTGCCTAGGACTACTTGAAGAGGAAACAAACCATAGAAACAAATCTGAGAACTCCTTTATTTTGTCAAGTTTCAAAGAGCTACTACAAACCATGTTGGATTTAGAGTTCCAAATTCATCTATCTATATAGGAGAGAACAGAGTGAATCCTAAATATAAAAACTGCTACTGTAGACGAACGCTTCAACGTAGAAGAAGAAAATTTGGTGAGCCTACTGGGATTTGTGTACCGATCTTCACCACCAAGTATCATCAAGATTGGGTGAAAAAATATTTGCTGGTAATTCGGAAACTCGTTATTTCTTAGAAGCTGGCAACCCCTCTCAATAAAAGTGCTTTTCCACAGTCTCTGCTTAGGGCTACTGGAAGCGGAAACATATCATAGAGACAAAACTGAGAACTACTTTATTTTGTCAAGTTTCAAAGAGCTACTACAAACCATGTTGGATTTAGAGTTCCAAAATCATCTATCTATATAGCAGAGAACAGAGTGAAACCTAAATATGAAAACTGCTACTGTAAACGAACGCTTCAACCTAGAAGAACAAAATTTGGTGAGCCAAGTGGGATTTGGGTACTGATCATTACCACCAAGTGTCATCAAGATTGCGTGAAAAAATATTTGCTGGTATTTCAGAAACTCGTAATTTCTTGGAAGCTTGGCACCCCCTTTCTATGAAAGTGCTTTTCCACAGTCTCTGCTTAGGGCTACATGAAGGGGAAACAAATTATAGAGACAAAACTGAGAACTCCTTTACTTGGTCAAGTTTCAAAGACCTACTACAAACCATATTGGATTTAGAGTTCCAAATTCATCTATCTATATAGGAGAGAACAGAGTAAAACCTAAATATAAAAACTGCTACTGTAGACGAACGCTTCAACCTAGATGAACAAAATTTGGTGAGACAAATGGGATTTGTGTAGTGATCATTACCACCAAGTGTCATCAAGATTGCGTGAAAAAAAATTTGCTGGTATTTCGGAAACTCGTTATTTCTTATTAGCTTGTCAACCCCTCTCAATGAAAGTGCTTTTCCACCGTCTGTGCATTGGGCTACTTGAAGAGGAAACAAACCATAGAGAAAAAACTGAGTACTCCTTTATTTTGTCAAGTTTCAAAGAGCTATTACAAACCATGTTGGATTTAGAGTTCCAAAGTCATCTATCTATATCGCAGAGAACAGAGTGAAACCTAAATATAAATACTGCTACTGTAGACGAACGCTTCAACCTAGAAGAACAAAATTTGGTGAGCCAAGTGGGATTTGTGTACCGATCATCACCACCAAATATCATCAAGATTGGGTGAAAAAATATTTGCTGGTAATTCGGAAACTCGTTATTTCTTAGAAACTTGGCAACCCCACTCAATGAAAGTGCTATTCCACAGTCTGTGCCTCGGACTACTTGAAGAGGAAACAAACCATAGAAACAAATCTGAGAACTTCTTTATTTTGTCAAGTTTCAAAGAGCTACTACAAACCATGTTGGATTTAGAGTTCCAAATTCATCTATCTATATAGGAGAGAGGACAGAGTTAAACCTAAATATAAAAACTGCTACTGTAGACGAACACTTCAACCTAGAAGAACTAAATTTGGTGAGCCAAGTGGGATTTGTGTACTTATCATGACCACCAAGTATCATCAACATTGGGTGAAAAAATATTTGCTGGTATTTCGGAAACTCGTTATTTCTTAGAAGATTGGCACCCCTCTCAATGAAAGTGCTTTTCCACCGTCGGTGCCTAGGGCTACATGAAGGGAAAACAAACGATAGAGACAAAAATGAGGACTCCTTTCTTTTGTCAAGTTTCAAAGAGATACTACAAACCATATTCGATTTACAGTTCCAAATTCATCTATCTATATAGGAGAGAACAGAGTGAATCCTAAATATAAAAACTGCTACTGTAGACGAACACTTCAACCTAGAAGAAGAAAATTTGGTGAGCCAAGTGGGATTTGTGTACCGATCTTCACCTCCAAGTATCATCAAGATTGGGTGAAAAAATATTTGCTGGTAATTCGGAAACTCGTTATTTCTTAGAAGCTGGCAACTCCTTTCAATAAAAGTGCTTTTCCACAGTCTCTGCTTAGGGCTACTTGAAGCGGAAACAAATCATAGAGACAAAACTGAGAACTCCTTTATTTTGTCTAGTTTCAAAGAGCTACTACAAAGCATGTTGGATTTAGAGTTCCAAATTCATCTATCTATATAGCAGAGAACAGAGTGAAACCTAAATATGAAAACTGCTACTGTAGACTAATGCTTCAACCTAGAAGAACAAAATTTGGTGAGCCAAGTTGGATTTGTGTACTGATCATTACCACCAAGTGTCATCAAGATTGCGTGAAAAAATATTTGCTGGTATTTCGGAACTCGTTATTTTCTTAGAAGCTTGGCAACCCCACTCAATGAAAGTGCTTTTCCACAGTCTGTTACTAGGGGAACTTGAAGAGGAAACAAACCATAGAGACAAAACTGAGAACTCCTTTATTTTGTCAAGTTTCAAAGAGCCACTACAAACCATGTTGAATTTAGAGTTCCAAATTCATCTATCTATGTAGGATAGAACAGAATGAAACCTATAAATACAAACTGCTACTGAAAACGAACGCATCAACTTAGAAGAACAAAATTTGGTGACTCAAGTGGGATTTGTGTACTTGTCATTACCACGAAGTATCATCAAGATTGGGTGAAAAAATATTTGCTGGTATTTCGGAAACTCGTTATGTCTTAGAAGCTTGGCAACCGCTCTCAATGAAAGTGCTTATCCACAGTCTGTGCCTAGGGCTACTTGAATAGGAAACAAACCATAGAGACAAAACTGAGAACTCCATTGTTTTGTCAAGTTTCAAAGAGCCACTACAAACCATGTTGGATTTAGAGATCCAAATTCATCTATCTATATAGCAGAGAACAGAGTGAAACCTAAAAATAAAAACTGCTACTGTTAAAGAACGCTTCAACCTAGAAGACAAAATTTGGTGAGCCAAGTGGGATTTGTAGACTTGTCATTATCACCACGTATCATCAAGATTGGGTGAAAAAATATTTGCTGGTATTTCAGAAACTCGTAATTTCTTGGAAGCATGGCAACCCCTCTCAATGAAAGTGTTTTTCCACAGTCTCTGCTTATTGCTACTTGAAGCGGAAACAAATCATAGAGACAAAACTGAGAACTCCTTTATTTTCTCAAGTTTCAAAGAGCTACTACAAACCATGTTGGATTTAGAGTTCCAAATTCATCTATCTATATAGCAGAGAACAGAGTAAATCCTAAAAATGAAAACTGCTACTCTAGACGATTGCTTCAACCCAGAAGAACAAAATTTGGTGAGCCAAGTGGGATTTGTGTACTTGTCCTTACCACCAAGTGTCATCAAGATTGGGTGAAAAAATATTTGCTGGTATTTCGGAAACTCGTATGTCTTAGAAGCTTGGAAACCCCTCTCAATGAAAGTGCTTTTCCACAGTCTCTGGCTAGGGCTACTTGAAGCGGAAACAAATCATAGAGATAAAACGGAGAACTCCTTTATTTTGTCAAGTTTCAAAGAGATACTACAAACCATATTCGATTTACAGTTCCAAATTCATCTATCTATATAGGAGAGAACAGAGTGAATCCTAAATATAAAAACTGCTACTGTAGACGAACACTTCAACCTAGAAGAAGAAAATTTGGTGAGCCAAGTGGGATTTGTGTACCGATCTTCACCTCCAAGTATCATCAAGATTGGGTGAAAAAATATTTGCTGGTAATTCGGAAACTCGTTATTTCTTAGAAGCTGGCAACTCCTTTCAATAAAAGTGCTTTTCCACAGTCTCTGCTTAGGGCTACTTGAAGCGGAAACAAATCATAGAGACAAATCTGAGAACTCCTTTATTTTGTCAAGTTTCAAAGAGCTACTACAAACCATGTTGGATTTAGAGTTCCAATTTCATCTACCTATATAGCAGAGAACAGAGTAAAACCTAAAAATAAAAACTGCTACTGTAGACGATTGCTTCAACCTAGAAGAACAAAATTTGGTGAGCTAAGTGGGATTTGTGTACTACTCCTTACCACCAAGTATCATCACGATTGGGTGAAAAAATATTTGCTGGTATTTCGGAAACTCGTTATTTCTTAGAAGCTTGGCAACCCCTCTCAATGAAAGTGCTTTTCCACAGTCTGTTACTAGGGGTACTTGAAGAGGTAACAAACTATAGAAACAAATCTGAGAACTTCTTTATTTTGTCAAGTTTCAAAGAGCTACTACAAACCATGTTGGATTTAGAGTTCCAAATTCATCTATCTATATAGGAGAGGACAGAGTTAAACCTAAATATAAAAACTGCTACTGTAGACGAACGCTTCAACCTAGAAGAACTAAATTTGGTGAGCCAAGTGGGATTTGTGTACTTATCATGACCACCAAGTATCATCAACATTGGGAGAAAAAATATTTGCTGGTATTTCGGAAACTCGTTATTTCTTAGAAGATTGGCACCCCTCTCAATGAAAGTGCTTTTCCACCGTCGGTGCCTAGGGCTACATGAAGGGAAAACAAACGATAGAGACAAAAATGAGGACTCCTTTCTTTTGTCAAGTTTCAAAGAGCTACTACAGACCATGTTGGATTTAGAGTTCCAAATTCATCTATCTATGTAGGATAGAACAGAATGAAACCTATAAATACAAACTGCTACTGAAAACGAACACATCAACCTAGAAGAACAAAATTTGGTGACTCAAGTGGGATTTGTGTACTTGTCATTACCACGAAGTATCATCAAGATTGGGTGAAAAAATATTTGCTGGTATTTCGGAAACTCGTTATGTCTTAGAAGCTTGGCAACCGCTCTCAATGAAAGTGCTTATCCACAGTCTGTGCCTAGGGCTACTTGAATAGGAAACAAACCATAGAGACAAAACTGAGAACTCCATTGTTTTGTCAAGTTTCAAAGAGCCACTACAAACCATGTTGGATTTAGAGATCCAAATTCATCTATCTATATAGCAGAGAACAGAGTGAAACCTAAAAATAAAAACTGCTACTGTTAAAGAACGCTTCAACCTAGAAGACAAAATTTGGTGAGCCAAGTGGGATTTGTGGACTTGTCATTATCACCACGTATCATCAAGATTGGGTGAAAAAATATTTGCTGGTATTTCAGAAACTCGTAATTTCTTGGAAGCATGGCAACCCCTCTCAATGAAAGTGTTTTTCCACAGTCTCTGCTTATTGCTACTTGAAGCGGAAACAAATCATAGAGACAAAACTGAGAACTCCTTTATTTTCTCAAGTTTCAAAGAGCTACTACAAACCATGTTGGATTTAGAGTTCCAAATTCATCTATCTATATAGCAGAGAACAGAGTAAATCCTAAAAATAAAAACTGCTACTCTAGACGATTGCTTCAACCCAGAAGAACAAAATTTGGTGAGCCAAGTGGGATTTGTGTACTTGTCCTTACCACCAAGTGTCATCAAGATTGGGTGAAAAAATATTTGCTGGTATTTCGGAAACTCGTATGTCTTAGAAGCTTGGAAACCCCTCTCAATGAAAGTGCTTTTCCACAGTCTCTGGCTAGGGCTACTTGAAGCGGAAACAAATCATAGAGATAAAACTGAGAACTCCTTTATTTTGTCAAGTTTCAAAGAGATACTACAAACCATATTCGATTTACAGTTCCAAATTCATCTATCTATATAGCAGAGAACAGAGTGAATCCTAAATATAAAAACTGCTACTGTAGACGAACATTTCAACCTAGAAGAAGAAAATTTGGTGAGCCAAGTGGGATTTGTGTACCGATCTTCACCACCAAGTATCATCAAGATTGGGTGAAAAAATATTTGCTGGTAATTCGGAAACTCGTTATTTCTTAGAAGCTGGCAACTCCTTTCAATAAAAGTGCTTTTCCACAGTCTCTGCTTAGGGCTACTTGAAGCGGAAACAAATCATAGAGACAAAACTGAGAACTCCTTTATTTTGTCAAGTTTCAAAGAGCTACTACAAACCATGTTGGATTTAGAGTTCCAAATTCATCTATCTATATAGCAGAGAACAGAGTGAAACCTAAATATGAAAACTGCTACTGTAGACTAACGCTTCAACCTAGAAGAACAAAATTTGGTGAGCCAAGTTGGATTTGTGTACTGATCATTACCACCAAGTGTCATCAAGATTGCGTGAAAAAATATTTGCTGGTATTTCGGAAACTCGTTATTTCTTAGAAGCTTGGCAACCCCACTCAATGAAAGTGCTTTTCCACAGTCTGTTACTAGGGGTACTTGAAGAGGAAACAAACCATAGAGACAAAACTGAGGACTCCTTTATTTTGTCAAGTTTCAAAGAGCCACTACAAACCATGTTGAATTTAGAGTTCCAAATTAATCTATCTATATAGGAGAGAACAGAGTGAAACCTAAAAATAAAAACTGCTACTGTTAAAGAATTCTTCAACCTAGAAGAACAAAATTTGGTGAGCCAAGTGGGATATGTGGACTTGTCATTATCACCACGTATCATCAAGTTTGGGTGAAAAATTATTTGCTGGTATTTCAGAAACTCGTAATTTCTTGGAAGCTTGGCAAACCCTCTCAATGAAAGTGTTTTTCCACAGTCTCTGCTTAGGGATACTTGAAGCGGAAACAAATCATAGAGACAAAACTGGGAACTCCTTTATTTTGTCAAGTTTCAAAGAGCTACTACAAACCATGTTGGATTTAGAGTTCCAAGTTCATCTATCTATATAGCAGAGAACAGAGTAAAACCTAAAAATAAAAACTGCTACTGTAGACGATTGCTTCAACCTAGAAGAACAAAATTTGGTGAGCCAAGTGGGATTTGTGTACTTGTCCTTACCACCAAGTATCATCAAGATTGGGTGAAAAAATATTTGCTGGTATTTCGGAAACTCGTTATTTCTTAGAAGCTTGGCAACCCCTCTCAATGAAAGTGCTTCTCCACAGTCTCTGGCTAGGGCTACTTGAAGCGGAAACAAATCATAGAGATAAAACTGAGAACTCCTTTATTTTGTCAAGTTTCAAAGAGCTACTACAAACCATATTTGATTTAGAGTTCCAAATTCATCAATCTATATAGGAGAGAACAGAGTGAATCCTAAATATAAAAACTGCTACTGTAGACGAACGCTTCAACCAAGAAGAAGAAAATATGGTGAGCCAAGTGGGATTTGTGTACCGATCTTCACCTCCAAGTGTCATCAAGATTGGGTGAAAAAATATTTGCTGGTAATTCGGAAACTCGTTATTTCTTAGAAGCTGGCAACCCCTCTCAATAAAAGTGCTTTTCCACAGTCTCTGCTTAGGGCTACTTGAAGCGGAAACAAATCATAGAGACAAAACTGAGAACTCCTTTATTTTGTCAAGTTTCAAAGAGCTACTACAAACCATGTTGGATTTAGAGTTCCAAATTCATCTATGTATATAGCAGAGAACAGAGTGAAACCTAAATATGAAAACTGCTACTGTAGACGAACGCTTCAACCTAGAAGAACAAAATTTGGTGAGCCATGTGGGATTTGTGTACCGATCATTACCATCACGTATCATCAACATTGGGTGACAAAATATTTGCTAGTATTTCGGAAACTCGTAATTTCTTGGAAGCTTGGCACCCCCTTTCAATGAAAGTGCTTTTCCACAGTCTCTGCTTAGGGCTACATGAAGCGGAAACAAATCATAGAGACAAAACTGAGAACTCCTTTACTTGGTCAAGTTTCAAAGAGCTACTACAAACCATATTGGATTTAGAGTTCCAAATTCATCTATCTATATAGGAGAGAACAGAGTAAAACCTAAATATAAAAACTGCTACTGTAGACGAACGCTTCAACCTAGAAGAACAAAATTTGGTGAGTCAAGTTGGATTTGTGTGCTGATCATTACCACCAAGTGTCATCAAGATTGCGTGAAAAAATATTTCCTGGTATTTCGGAAACTCGTTATTTCTTAGAAGCTTGGCAACCCATTTCAATGAAAGTGCTTTTCCACCGTTGGTGCCTGGGGCTACTTGATGAGGAAACCAACCATACAGAGTAAACTTGTCATTATCACCACGTATCATCAAAATTGGGTGAAAAAATATTTGCTGGTATTTCAGAAACTAGTAATTTCTTGGAAGCTTGGCAACCCCTCTCAATGAAATGGTTTTTCCACAGTCTCTGCTTAGGGCTGCTTGAAGCGGAAACAAATCATAGAGACAAAACTGAGAACTCCTTTATTTTGTCAAGTTTCAAAGAGCTACTACAAACCATGTTGGATTTAGAGTTCCAAATTCATCTATCTATATAGCAGAGAACAGAGTAAAACCTAAAAATAAAAACTGCTACTGTAGACGATTGCTTCAACCCTGAAGAACAAAAGTTGGTGAGCCAAGTGGGATTTGTGTACTTGTCCTTACCACCAAGTATCATCAAGATTGGGTGAAAAAATATTTGCTGGTATTTCGGAAACTCGTTATTTCTTAGAAGCTTGGCAGCCCCTCTCAATGAAAGTGCTTTTCCACAGTCTCTGGCTAGGGCTACTTGAAGCGGAAACAAGTCATAGAGATAAAACTGAGAACTCCTTTATTTAGTCAAGTTTCAAATAGCTACTACAAACCATACTCGATTTAGAGTTCCAAATTCATCTATCTATATAGGAGAGAACAGAGTAAAACCTAAATATAAAAACTGCTACTGTAGACGAACGCTTCAACCTAGAAGAACAAAATTTGGTGAGTCAAGTTGGATTTGTGTACTGATCATTACCACCAAGTGTCATCAAGATTGCGTGAAAAAATATTTGCTGGTATTTCGGAAACTCGTTATTTCTTAGAAGCTTGGCAACCCCACTCAATGAAAGTGCTTTTTTACAGTCTGTTACTAGGGGTACTTGAAGAGGAAACAAACCATAGAGACAAATCTGAGAACTCCTTTATTTTGTCAAGTTTCAAAGAGCTACTACAAACCATGTTGGATTTAGAGTTCCAAATTCATCTATCTTTATAGCAGAGAACAGAGTGAAACCTAAAAATAAAAACTGCTGGTGTTAAAGAACGCTTCAACCTAGAAGAACAAAATTTGGTGAGCCAAGTGGGATTTGTGTACCGAAAATTACCACCACGTATCATCAACCTTGGTTGAAAAAATATTTCCTGGTATTCCAGAAACTCGTTATTTCTTAGAAGCTGGGCAACCCCTCTCAATGAAAGTGCTTTTCCACCGTCGGTGCCTAGGGCTAATTGAAAAGGAAACAAACCATAGAGACACAACTGAGAACTTTTTTCGTCAAGTTTCAAAGAGCTACTACAAACCATGTTGTATATAGAGTTCCAAATTCATCTACGTTTATAGGAGAGAACAGAGTGAAACCTAAATATAAAAACTGCTACTGTAGATGAACAATTCAACCTAGAAGAACAAAATTTGGTGAGCAAAGTGGGATTTGTGTACCGATCTTCACCACCAAGTATCATCATGATTGGGTGAAAAAATATTTGCTGGTAATTCGGAAACTCGTTATTTCTTAGAAGCTTGGCAACCCCACTCAATGAAAGTGCTTCTCCACAGTCTCTGCTTAGGGCTACTTGAAGCGGAAACATATAATAGAGACAAAACTGAGACTCATTTATTTTGTCAAGTTTCAAAGAGCTACTACAAACCTTGTTGGATTTAGAGTTCCAAATTCATCTATCTATATAGGAGAGAACAGAGTAAAACCTAAAAATAAAAACTGCTACTGTAGACGAATGCTTCAACCTAGAAGAACAAAATTTGGTGATCCAAGTGATATTTGTGTACTTGTCATTACAACCAAGTATCATCAAGATTGGGTGAAAAAATATTTGCTGGTATTTCGGAAACTCGTTATTTCTTAGAAGCTTGGAAAACCCTCTCAATGAAAGTGCTTTTCCACAGTCTGTGCCTAGGGCTACTTGAAGAGGAAACAAACCATAGAGACAAAACTGAGAACACCTTATTTTGTCAAGTTTCAAAGAGCTACTACAAACCATGTTGGATTTAGAGTTCCAAATTCATCTATCTATATAGCAGAGAACAGAGTGAAACCTAAATATAAAAACTGCGAATGTAAATGAACGCTTCAACCTGGAAGAACAATATTTGTTGAGCCAAGTGGGATTTGTGTACTGATCATTACCACCAAGTATCATCAACATTGGGTGAAAAAAATATTTGCTGGTATTTAGGAAACTCGTAATTTCTTGGAAACTTGGCAACCCCTCTCAATGAAATTGCTTTTCCACAGTCAGTGCCTAGGGCTACTTAAAGAAGAAACAATCCATAGAGACAAAACTGAGACCTCCTTTATTTTGTCAAGTTTAAAAGAGCTACTACAAACAATGTAGGATTTAGAGTTCCAAATTCATCTATCTATATAGGAGAGACCAGAGTGAAACCTAAAAATAAAAACTGCTACTGTAAAGAACGCTTCAACCTAGAAGAAAAAGTTTGGTGAGCCAAGTGGGATTTGTGTACTGATCATTACCACCAAGTGTCATCAAGATTGCGTGAAAAAATATTTGCTGGTATTTCGGAAACTCGTTATTTCTTAGAAGCTTGGCAACCCCACTCAATGAAAGTGCTTTTTTACAGTCTGTTACTAGGGGTACTTGAAGAGGAATCAAACCATAGAGACAAATCTGAGAACTCCTTTATTTTGTCAAGTTTCAAAGAGCTACTACAAACCATGTTGGATTTAGAGTTCCAAATTCATCTATCTTTATAGCAGAGAACAGAGTGAAACCTAAAAATAAAAACTGCTGGTGTTAAAGAACGCTTCAACCTAGAAGAACAAAATTTGGTGAGCCAAGTGGGATTTGTGTACCGAAAATTACCACCACGTATCATCAACCTTGGTTGAAAAAATATTTCCTGGTATTCCAGAAACTCGTTATTTCTTAGAAGCTGGGCAACCCCTCTCAATGAAAGTGCTTTTCCACCGTCGGTGCCTAGGGCTAATTGAAAAGGAAACAAACCATAGAGACACAACTGAGAACTTTTTTCGTCAAGTTTCAAAGAGCTACTACAAACCATGTTGTATATAGAGTTCCAAATTCATCTACGTTTATAGGAGAGAACAGAGTGAAACCTAAATATAAAAACTGCTACTGTAGATGAACAATTCAACCTAGAAGAACAAAATTTGGTGAGCAAAGTGGGATTTGTGTACCGATCTTCACCACCAAGTATCATCATGATTGGGTGAAAAAATATTTGCTGGTAATTCGGAAACTCGTTATTTCTTAGAAGCTTGGCAACCCCACTCAATGAAAGTGCTTCTCCACAGTCTCTGCTTAGGGCTACTTGAAGCGGAAACATATAATAGAGACAAAACTGAGACTCATTTATTTTGTCAAGTTTCAAAGAGCTACTACAAACCTTGTTGGATTTAGAGTTCCAAATTCATCTATCTATATAGGAGAGAACAGAGTAAAACCTAAAAATAAAAACTGCTACTGTAGACGAATGCTTCAACCTAGAAGAACAAAATTTGGTGATCCAAGTGATATTTGTGTACTTGTCATTACAACCAAGTATCATCAAGATTGGGTGAAAAAATATTTGCTGGTATTTCGGAAACTCGTTATTTCTTAGAAGCTTGGAAAACCCTCTCAATGAAAGTGCTTTTCCACAGTCTGTGCCTAGGGCTACTTGAAGAGGAAACAAACCATAGAGACAAAACTGAGAACACCTTATTTTGTCAAGTTTCAAAGAGCTACTACAAACCATGTTGGATTTAGAGTTCCAAATTCATCTATCTATATAGCAGAGAACAGAGTGAAACCTAAATATAAAAACTGCGAATGTAAATGAACGCTTCAACCTGGAAGAACAATATTTGTTGAGCCAAGTGGGATTTGTGTACTGATCATTACCACCAAGTATCATCAACATTGGGTGAAAAAAATATTTGCTGGTATTTAGGAAACTCGTAATTTCTTGGAAACTTGGCAACCCCTCTCAATGAAATTGCTTTTCCACAGTCAGTGCCTAGGGCTACTTAAAGAAGAAACAATCCATAGAGACAAAAGTGAGACCTCCTTTATTTTGTCAAGTTTAAAAGAGCTACTACAAACCATGTAGGATTTAGAGTTCCAAATTCATCTATCTATATAGGAGAGACCAGAGTGAAACCTAAAAATAAAAACTGCTACTGTAAAGAACGCTTCAACCTAGAAGAAAAAGTTTGGTGAGCCAAGTGGGATTTGTGTACTGATCATTACCACCAAGTGTCATCAAGATTGCGTGAAAAAATATTTGCTGGTATTTCGGAAAGTCATATTTCTTAGAAGCTTGGCAACCCCACTCAATGAAAGTGCTTTTCCACAGTCTGTTCCTAGGGGTACTAGAAGAGGAAACAAACCATAGAGAAAAAACTGAGAACTCCTTTATTTTGTCAAGTTTCAAAGAGCTACTACAAACCATGTTGGATTTAGAGTTCCAAATTCATCTATCTAATAGGAGAGAACAGAGTGAAACCTGAAAGTAAAAAGTGCTACTGTAAACGAAAGCTTCAACCTAGAAGAACAAAATTTGGTGAGCCAAGAGGGATTTGTGGACTTGTAATTACCACCACGTATCATCAAGATTGGGTGAAAAAATATTTGCTGGTATTTCGGAACCTCGTAATTTCTTGGAAGCTTGGCAACCCCTCTCAATGAAAGTGCTTTTCCAAAGTCTCTGCGTAGGGCTACTTGAAGCAGAAACAAACCATAGAGACAAAACTGAGAACTCCTTTATTTTGTCAAGTTTCAAAGAGCTACTACAAACCATATTGGATTTAGCGTTCCAAATTCATCTATCTTTATAGGAGAGAACAGAGTGAAACCTAAATATAAAAACTGCTACTGTAGACGAACGCTTCAACCTAGAAGAACAAAATTTGGTGAACCAAGTTGGATTTGTGTACCGATCTTCAACACCTAGTATCATCAAGATTGGGTGAAAAAATGTTTGCTGGTAATTCGGAAAATCGTTATTTCTTAGAAGCTTGGCAACACCTCTCAATGAAAGTGCTTTTCCACATACTCTACTAGGGCTACTTGAAGCGTAAACAAATCATAGAGACAAAACTGAGAACTCCTTTATTTTGTCAAGTTTCAAAGAGTTACGACAAACCATGTTGGATTTAGAGTTCCAAATTCATCTATCTATACAGGAGTCAACAGAGTGAAACCTAAAAATTAAAACTGCTATTGTAGACGAATGCTTCAACCTAGAAGAACAAAATTTGGTGAGCCAAGTGGGATTTGTATACTTGTCCTTACCACCAAGTATCATCAAGATTGGGTGAAAAAATATTTGCTGGTATTTCGGAAACTCGTTATTTCTTAGAATCTTGGCAATCCCTCTCAATGAAAGTGCTTTTCCTCAGTCTGTGAAAGGGCTACTTGAAGAGGAAACAAACCATAGAGACAAAACTGAGAACTCCTTTATTTTGTAAAGTTTCAAAGAGCTACTAGAAACCATGTTGGATTTAGAGTTCCAAATTCATCTATCTATATAGTAGAGAACAGAGTGAACCCTAAATATAAACACTGCTACAGTAGACGAACGCTTCAACCTAGAAGAACAAAATTTGGTGAGTCAAGTGGGATTCCTGTACCGATCATTACAACCAAGTATCATCAAGATTGGGGGAAGAAATATTTGCTGGTATTTCGGAAACTCGTAATTTCTTGGAAGCTTGGCAACCCCTTTAAATAAAAGTGCTTTTTCACAGTCTCTGCTTAGGGCTACATGAAGCGGAAACAAATCATAGAGACAAAACTGAGAACTCTTTTATTTTGTCACGTTTCAAAGAGCTACTACAAACCATGTTGGATTTAGAGTTCCAAATTCATCTTTCTATATACGAGAGAACAGAGTGAAACCTAAAAATAAAAACTGCGAATGTAAACGAACGCTTCAACCTAGATAAACAAAATTTTGTGACCAATGTGGGATTTGTGGACTTGTCATTACCACCACGTATCATCAAGATTTGGTGAAAAAATATTTGCTGCTGTTTCGGAAACTCGTATTTTCTTGGAAGCTTGGAAAACCCCATCAATGAAATTGCTCTTCCACAGTCTCTGCTTAGGGCAACATGAAGCGGAAAGAAATCATTGAGAAAAAACTGAAAACTCTTTTATTTTTTCAAGTTTCAAAGAGCCACTACAAACCATGTTGTATTTAGAGTTCCAAATTCATCTATCTATACAGGAGAGAACAGAGTGAAACCTAACTATAAAAACTGCAACTGTAGACGAATGCATCAACCTAGAAGAACAAAATTTGGTGAGTCAAGTGTGATTTGTGTACTGATCATTACCAACAAGTATCATCAAGATTGGGTGAAAAAATATTTGCTGATATTTTGGAAACTCGTTATTTCTTAGAAGCTTGACAACCCCTCTCAATTAAAGTGTTTTCCACACTCTGTGCCTAGGGCTACTTGAAGAGGAAACAAACCATAGAGACAAAACTGAGAACTCCTTTATTATGTCAAGTTTCAAAGAGTTACTACAAACCATGTTGGATTTAGAGTTCCAAATTCATCTATCAATATAGGAGAGAACAGAGTGCAACCTAAAAATGAAAACTGCTACTATAAACGAACGCGTCAACCTAGAAGAACAAAATTTGGTGAGCCAAGTGGGATTTGTGGACTTGTCATTACCACCACGCATCATCAAGATTGGGTGAAAAAATATTCGCTGGTATTTCGGTAAGTCGTATTTTCTTGGAAGCTTGGCAACCCCTCTCAATGAAAGTGCTTTTCCACAGTCTCTGGCTAGGGCTACTTGAAGCGGAAACAAATCATAGAGATAAAACTGAGAACTCCTTTATTTTGTCAAGTTTCAAAAAGCTACTACAAACCATTTTGGATTTAGAGTTCCAAATTCATCTATCTATATAGGAGAGAACAGAGTGAAACCTAAACATATAAACTGCTACTGTAGCCGAACGCTTAAACCTAGAAGAACAAAATTTGCTGAGACAAGGGGGATTTGTGGACTTGTCATTACCACCACCTATCATCACGATTGGGTGAAAAAATATTTGCTGGTACTTCGGAAACTCGTAATTTCTTGGAAGCTTGGCAACCCCTCTCAATGAAAGTGCTTTTCCACAGTCTCTGCTTAGGGCTACTTGAAGCGGAAACAAATCATAGAGACAAAACTGAGAACTCCTTTATTTTATCAAGTTTCAAAGAGCTACTACAAACCACGTTGGATTTAGAGTTCCAAATTCATCTATCTATATAGGAGAGAACAGAGTAAAACCAAAAAATAATAACTGCTACTGTAGACGAATGCTTCAACCTAGAAGACCAAAATTTGGTGAGCCAAGTGGGATTTCTGTACTTGTCCTTACCACCAAGTATCATCAAGATTGGGTGAAAAAATATTTGCTGGTATTTCAGAAACTCGTTATTTCTTAGAAGCTTCACAATCCTACTCAATGAAAGTGCTTTTCAACAGTCTGTGCCAGGGCTACTTGAAGAGAAAACAAACCATAGAGACAAAACTGAGAACTCCTTTATTTTGTCAAGTTTCAAAGAGCTACTACAAACAATTTTGGATTTAGAGTTCCAAATTCATCTATCTATATAGGAGAGAACAGAGTGAAACCTAAAAATAAAAACTGCTACTGAAAATGAATGCATCAACCTAGAAGAACAAAATTTGGTGAGTCAAGTGGGATTTGTGTACCGATCATTACCACCAAGTATCATCAAGATTGGGTGAAAAAATATTTGCTGGTATTTCGGAAACTCGTAATTACTTGGAAGCTTGGCAACCCCTCTCCATGAAAGTGCTTTTCCACCGTTTGTGCCTGGGGCTACTTGAAGAGGAAACAAACCATAGAGACAAAACTGAGAACTCCTGTATTTTGTCAAGTTTTAAAGAGCCACTAAAAACCATGTTGGATTTAGAGTTCCAAATTCATCTATCTCTATAGCAGAGAACAGAGTGAAACCTAAACATATAAACTGCTACTGTAGCCGAACGCTTCAACCTAGAAAAACAAAATTTGGTGAGCCAAATGGGATTTGTGTACTGATCATTACCACCAAGTATCATCACGATTGGGTGAAAAAATATCTGCTGGTATTTCGGAAACTCGTAATTTCTTGGAAGCTTGGCAACCCCTCTCAATGAAAGTGCTTTTCCACAGTCACTGCTTAGGGCTACTTGAAGCGGAAACAAATCATGGAGACAAAAGTGAGAACTCCTTTATTTTGTCAAGTTTCAAAGAGCTACTACAAACCATGTTGGATTTAGAGTTCCAAATTCATCTATCTATATAGGAGAGAATAGAGTGAAACCTAAAAATAAAAACTGCTACTGTAAATGAACGCTTCAACCTAGAAGAACAAAATTTGGTGAGCCAAGTGGGATTTGTGGACTTGTCATTACCACCACATATCATCAAGATTGGGTGAAAAAATATTTGCTGGTATTTCGGAAACTCGTAATTTTTTGGAAGCTTGGCAACCCCTCTCAATGAAAGTGCTTTTCCACAGTCTCTTCTTAGGGCTACTTGAAGCGGAAACAAATCATAGAGACAAAACTGAGAACTCCTTTATTTCGTCAAGTTTCAAAGAGCTACTACAAACCATATTGGATTTAGAGTTCCAAATTCATCTATCTATTTAGGAGAGAACAGAGTGAAACCTAACTATAAAAACTGCTACTGTAGATGAACGCTTCAACCTAGAAGCACAAAATTTGGTGAGCCAAGTGAGATTTGTGTACCGATCATCAACACCAAGTATCATCAAGATTGGGTGAAAAAATATTTGCTGGTATTTCGGAAACTCGTAATTTCTTGGAAGCTTGGCAACCCCTCTCAATGAAAGTGCTTTTAAACCGTTTGTGCCTGGGGCTACTTGAAGAGGAAACAAACCATAGAGACAAAACTGAGAACTCCTGTATTTTGTCAAGTTTCAAAGAGCCACTAAAAACCATGCTGGATTTAGAGTTCCAAATTCATCTATCTCTATAGGAGAGAACAGAGTGAAACCTAAACATATAAACTGCTACTGTAGCCGAACGCTTCAACCTAGAAGAACAAAATTTGGTGAGACAAGTGGGATTTGTGCACTTGTCATTACCACCACGTATCATCACGATTGGGTGAAAAAATATTTGCTGGTACTTCGGAAACTCGTAATTTCTTGGAAGCTTGGCAACCCCTCTCAATGAAAGTGCTTTTCCACAGTCTCTGCTTAGGGCTACTTGAAGTGGAAACAAATCATAGAGACAAAACTGAGAACTCCTTTATTTCGTCAAGTTTCAAAGAGCTACTACAAACCATATTGGATTTAGAGTTCCAAATTCATCTATCTATTTAGGAGAGAACAGAGTGAAACCTAACTATAAAAACTGCTACTATAGATGAACGCTTCAACCTAGAAGCACAAAATTTGGTGAGCCAAGTGAGATTTGTGTACCGATCATCAACACCAAGTATCATCAAGATTGGGTGAAAAAATATTTGCTGGTATTTCGGAAACTCGTAATTTCTTGGAAGCTTGGCAACCCCTCTCAATGAAAGTGCTTTTAAACCGTTTGTGCCTGGGGCTACATGAAGCGGAAACAAATCATAGAGACAAAACTGAGAACTCCTTCATTTCTTCAAGTTTCAAAGAGCTACCACAAATCATATTGGATTTAGAGTTCCAAATTCATCTATCTATATAGGAGAGAACAGAGTGAAACCTAAATATAAAAACTGCTACTGTAGACGAACGCTTCAACCTAGAAGAACAAAATTTGGTGAGCCAAGTGGAATTTGTGTACCGATCTTCACCACCACGTATCACCAAGATTGGGTGAAACAATGTTTGCTGGTAATTCGGAAACTCGTTATTTCTTTGAAGCTTGGCAACCCCTCTCAATGAAAGTGCTTTTCCACAGTCTCTGCTTAGGCCTACTTGAAGAGGAAACAAACCATAGAGACAAAACTGAGAACCCCTTTTTTTTGTCCAGTTTCAAAGAGCTACTACAAACCATGTTGGATTTAGAGTTCCAAATTCATCTATCTATATAGGAGGGAACAGAGTGAAACCTAAAAATAAAAACTGCTGGTGTAAACGAACGCTTCAACCTAGAAGAACAAAATTTGGTGAGTCAAGTGGGATTTGTGGACTTGTCATTACCACCACGTATCATCAAGATTGGGTGAAAAAATATTTGCTGGTATTTCAGAAACTCGTAATTTCTTGGAAGCTTGGCAAACCCTCTCAATGAAAGTGCTTTTCCACAATCTCTGCTTAGGGCTACTTGAAGCGGAAACAAATCATAGAGACAAAACTGAGAACTCCTTTATTTTGTCAAGTTTCAAACAGCTACTACAAACCATATTCGATTTAGAGTTCCAAATTCATCTATCTATATAGGAGAGAACAGAGTGAATCCTAAATATAAAACTGCTACTGTAGACCAACGCTTCAAACTAGAATAACAAAATTTGGTGAGCCAAGTGGGATTTGTGTACCGATCTTCACCACGAAGTATCATCAAGATTGGGTGAAAAAATATTTGCTGGTAATTTGGACACTCGTTTTTTCTAAGAAGCTTGGCAACCCCTCTCAATGAAAGTGCTTTTCCACAGTCTCTGCTTAGGGCTACTTGAAGCGGAAACAAATCATAGAGACAAAACTGAGAACTCCATTATTTTGTCAAGTTTCAAAGAGCTACTACAAACCATGTTGGATTTAGAGTTCCAAATTCATCTATCTATATAAAAGAGAGTAGAGAAAAACCAAAAAATAAAAACTGCTACTGTAGACGAACGCTTCAACCTAGAAGAACAAAATTTGGTGAGCCAAGTGGGATTTGTGTACTTGTCCTTACCACCAGGTATCATCAAGATTTGGTGAAAAAATATTTGTTGTTATTTCAGAAACTCGTTATTTCTTAGAAGCTTCGCAATCCCACTCAATGAAAGTGCTTTTCAACAGTCTGTGCCAGGGCTACTTGAAGAGGAAACAAACCATAGAGACAAAACTGAGAACTCCTTTATTTTGTCAAGTTTCAAAGAGCTACTACAAACCATTTTGGATTTAGAGTTCCAAATTCATCTATCTATATAGGAGAGAACAGAGTGAAACCTAAAAATAAAAACTGCTACTGAAAACGAACGCATCAACCTAGAAGAACAAAATTTGGTGAGTCAAGTGGGATTTGTGTACCGATCATTACCACCAAGTATCATCAAGATTGGGTGAAAAAATATTTGCTGGTATTTCGGAAACTCGTAATTTCTTGGAAGCTTTGCAACCCCTCTCAATGAAAGTGCTTTTCCACCATTTGTGCCTGGGGCTACTTGAAGAGGAAATAAACCATAGAGACAAAACTGAGAACTATTGTATTTTGTCAAGTTTCAAAGAGCCACTAAAAACCATGTTGAATTTAGAGTTCCAAATTCATCTATCTATATAGGAGAGAATAGAGTGAAACCTAAAAATAAAAACAGCTACTGTAAATGAACGCTTCAACCTAGAAGAACAAAATTTGGTGAGCCAAGTGGGATTTGTGGACTTGTCATTACCAGCACATATCATCAAGATTGGGTGAAAAAATATTTGCTCTTATTTCGGAAACTCGTAATTTTTTGGAAGCTTGGCAACCCCTCTCAATGAAAGTGCTTTTCCACAGTCTCTGCTTAGGGCTACTTGAAGCGGAAACAAATCATAGAGACAAAACTGAGAACTCCTTTATTTCGTCAAGTTTCAAAGAGCTACTACAAACCATTTTGGATTTAGAGTTCCAAATTCATCTATCTATATAGGAGAGAACAGAGTGAAACCTAAATATAAAAACTGCTACTGAAAACGAACGCATCAACCTAGAAGAACAAAATTTGGTGACTCAAGTGGGATTTGTGTACCGATCATTACCACCAAGTATCATCAAGATTGGGTGAAAAAATATTTGCTGGTATTTCGGAAACTCGTAATTTCTTGGAAGCTTGGCAACCCCTCTCAATGAAATTGCTTTTCCACAGTCACTGCTTAGGGCTACTTGAAGCGGAAACAAATCATGGAGACAAAAGTGAGAACTCCTTTATTTTGTCAAGTTTCAAAGAGCTACTACAAACCATGTTTGATTTTGAGTTCCAAATTCATCTATCTATATAGGAGAGAACAGAGTGAAACCTAAAAATAAAAACCGCTACTGAAAACGAACGCATCAACCTAGAAGAACAAAATTTGGTGAGTCAAGTGGGATTTGTGTACCGATCGTTACCACCAAGTATCATCAAGATTGGGTGAAAAAATATTTGCTGGTATTTCGGAAACTCGTAATTTCTTGGAAGCTTGGCAACCCCTCTCAATGAAAGTGCTTTTCCACCGTTTTGTGCCTGGGGCTACTTGAAGAGGAAACAAAAAATAGAGACAAAACTGAGAACTCCTGCATTTTGTCAAGTTTCAAAGAGCTACTAAAAACCATGTTGGATTAGAGTTCCAAATTCATCTATCTATATAGAGAGAACAGAGTGAAACCTAAACATATAAACTGCTACTGTAGCCGAACGCTTCAACCTAGAAAAAACAAAATTTGGTGAGCCAAATGGGATTTGTGTACTGATCATTACCACCAAGTATCATCACGATTGGGTGAAAAAATATTTGCTGGTATTTCGGAAACTCGTAATTTCTTGGAAGCTTGGCACTCCTCTCAATGAAAGTGCTTTTCCACAGTCAATGCTTAGGGCTACTTGAAGCGGAAACAAATCATGGAGACAAAAGTGAGAACTCCTTTATTTTGTCAAGTTTCAAAGAGCTACTAAAAACCATGTTGGATTTAGAGTGCCAAATTCATCTATCTATATAGGAGAGAATAGAGTGAAACCTAAAAATAAAAACTGCTACTGTAAATGAACGCTTCAACCTAGAAGAACAAAATTTGGTGAGCCAAAGTGGGATTTGTAGACTTTTCATTACCACCACATATCATCAAGATTGGGTGAAAAAATATTTGCTGGTATTTCGGAAACTCGTAATTTTTTGGAAGCTTGGCAACCCCTCTCAATGAAAGTGCTTTTCCACAGTCTCTGCTTAGGGCTACTTGAAGCGGAAACAAATCATAGAGACAAAACTGAGAACTCCTTATTTCGTCAAGTTTCAAAGAGCTACTACAAACCATATTGGATTTAGAGTTCCAAATTCATCTATCTATTTAGGAGAGAACAGAGTGAAACCTAACTATAAAACTGCTACTGTAGATGAACGCTTCAACCTAGAAGCACAAAATTTGGTGAGCCAAGTGAGATTTGTGTACCGATCATCAACACCAAGTATCATCAAGATTGGGTGAAAAAATATTTGCTGGTATTTCGGAAACTCGTAATTTCTTGAAGCTTGGCAACCCCTCTCAATGAAAGTGCTTTAAACCGTTTGTGCCTGGGGCTACTTGAAGAGGAAACAAACCATAGAGACAAAACTGAGAACTCCTGTATTTTGTCAAGTTTCAAAGAGCCACTAAAAACCATGTTGGATTTAGAGTTCCAAATTCATCTATCTCTATAGGAGAGAACAGAGTGAAACCTAAACATATAAACTGCTACTGTAGCCGATCGCTTCAACCTAGAAGAACAAAATTTGGTGAGACAAGTGGGATTTGTGCACTTGTCATTACCACCACGTATCATCACGATTGGGTGAAGAAATCATTTGCTGGTACTTCGGAAACTCGTAATTTCTTGGAAGCTTGGCAACCCCTCTCAATGAAAGTGCTTTTCCACAGTCTCTGCTTAGGGCTACTTGAAGCGGAAACAAATCATAGAGACAAAACTGAGAACTCCTTCATTTCGTCAAGTTTCAAAGAGCTACCACAAATCATATTGGATTTAGAGTTCCAAATTCATCTATCTATATAGGAGAGAACAGAGTGAAACCTAAATATAAAAACTGCTACTGTAGACGAACGCTTCAACCTAGAAGAACAAAATTTGGTGAGCCAAGTGGAATTTGTGTACCGATCTTCACCACCACGTATCACCAAGATTGGGTGAAACAATGTTTGCTGGGTAATTCGGAAACTCGTTATTTCTTTGAAGCTTGGCAACCCCTCTCAATGAATGTGCTTTTCCACTGTTCTCTGCTTAGGCCTACTTGAAGGGGAAACAAACCATAGAGACAAAAACTGAGAACCCCTTTTTTTTGTCCAGTTTCAAAGAGCTACTACAAACCATATTGGATTTAGAGTTCCAAATTCATCTATCTATATAGGAGAGAACAGAGTGAATCCTAAATATAAAACTGCTACTGTAGACCAACGCTTCAAACTAGAATAAAAAAATTTGGTGAGCCAAGTGGGATTTGTGTACCGATCTTCACCACGAAGTATCATCAAGATTGGGTGAAAAAATATTTGCTGGTAATTCGGACACTCGTTTTTTCTAAGAAGCTTGGCAACCCCTCTCAATGAAAGTGCTTTTCACAGTCTCTGCTTAGGGCTACTTGAAGTGGAAACAAATCATAGAGCCAAAACTGAGAACTCCTTTATTTTGTCAAGTTTCAAAGAGCTACTACAAACCATGTTGGATTTAGAGTTCCAAATTCATCTATCTATATAGGAGAGAACAGAGAAAAACCAAAAAATAAAAACTGCTACTGTAGACGAACGCTTCAACCTAGAAGAACAAAATTTGGTGAGCCAAGTGGGATTTGTGTACTTGTCCTTACCACCAGGTATCATCAAGATTTGGTGAAAAAATATTTGTTGTTATTTCAGAAACTCGTTATTTCTTAGAAGCTTCGCAATCCCACTCAAGGAAAGTGCTTTTCAACAGTCTGTGCCAGGGCTACTTGAAGAGGAAACAAACCATAGAGACAAAACTGAGAACTCCTTTATTTGGTCAAGTTTCAAAGAGCTACTACAAACCATTTTGGATTTAGAGTTCCAAATTCATCTATCTATATAGGAGAGAACAGAGTGAAACCTAGAAATAAAAACTGCTACTGAAAATGAACGCATCAACCTAGAAGAACAAAATTTGGTGAGTCAAGTGGGATTTGTGTACCGATCATTACCACCAAGTATCATCAAGATTGGGTGAAAAATATTTGCTGGTATTTCGGAACTCGTAATTTCTTGGAAGCTTTGCAACCCCTCTCAATGAAAGTGCTTTTCCACCATTTGTGCCTGGGGCTACTTGAAGAGGAAATAAACCATAGAGACAAAACTGAGAACTCCTGTATTTTGTCAAGTTTCAAAGAGCCACTAAAAACCATGTGGATTTTAGAGTTTCAAATTCATCTATCTACATAGGAGAGAACAGAGTGAAACCTAAAATATAAACTGATACTGTAGCCGAACGCTTCAACCTAGAAGAACAAAAATTTGGTGAGCCAAATGGGATTTGTGTACTGATCATTACCACCAAGTATCATCACGATTGGGTGAAAAAATATTTGCTGGTATTTGGGAAACTCATAATTTCTTGGAAGCTTGGCAACCCCTCTCAATGAAAGTGCTTTTCCACAGTCACTGCTTAGGGCTACTTGAAGCGGAAACAAATCATGGAGACAAAAGTGAGAACTCCTTTATTTTTGTCAAGTTTCAGAGCTACTACAAACCATGTTGGATTTAGAGTTCCAAATTCATCTATCTATATAGGAGAGAAAAGAGTGAAACCTAAAAATAAAAACTGCTACTGTTAATGAACGCTTCACCCTAGAAGAACAAAATTTGGTGAGCCAAGTAGGATTTGTGGACTTGTCATTACCTCCACATATCATCAAGATTGGTTGAAAAAATATTTGCTGGTATTTCGGAAACTCGTACTTTCTTGGAAGCTTGGCAACCCCTCTCAATGAAAGTGCTTTTCCACCGTTTGTGCCTGGGGCTACTTGAAGAGGAAACAACCATAGAGACAAAACTGAGAACTCCTGTATTTTGTCAAGTTTCAAAGAGCCACTAAAAACCATGTTGGATTTAGAGTTCCAAATTCATCTATCTCTATAGGAGAGAACAGAGTGAAACCTAAACATATAAACTGCTACTGTAGCCGAACGCTTAAACCTAGAAGAACAAAATTTGCTGAGAAAGTGGGATTTGTGTACCGATCATTACCACCAAGTATCATCAAGATTCGGTGAAAAAATATGTGCTGGTATTTCGGAAACTCTTTTTTTCTTAGAAGCTTTCAACCCCTCTCAATGAAAGTTCTTTTCCACAGTCTGTGCCTACGGCTACTTGAAGAGGAAACAAACCATAGAGACAAAACTGAGAACTCCTTTATTTTGTCAATTTTCAAAGAACTACTAAAAACCATGTTGTATTTAGAGTTTCAAATTCATGTATCTATATAGGAGAGAACAGAGTGAAACCTAAACATATAAATTGCTAATGTAGACGAACTCTTCAACCTTGAAGAACAAAATTTCGTGAGCCAAGTGGGAATTTTGTGCTTAATATTACCACCAGTGTCATCAAGATTGCGTGAAAAAATATTTGCTGGTATTTCAGAAACTCGTTATTTCTTAGAAGCTTGGCAAGCCCACCCAATGAAAGTGCTTTTCCACAGTCTGTTCCTAGGGGTACTTGAAGAGGAAACAAACCATCGAGACAAAACTGAGAATTCCTTTTATTTGTCAAGTTTCAAGGAGCTACTACAAACCATGTTGGATTTAGAGTTCCAAATTCATCTATCTATATAGGAGAGAACAGAGTGAAACCTAAAAATAAAAACTGCTACTGTAAATGAACGCTTCAACCTAGAAGAACAAAATTTGGTGAGACAAGTGGGACTTGTGGACTTGTCATTACCACCACGTATCATCAAGATAGGGTTAAAAAATATTTGCTGGTATTTCAGAAACTCGTTATATCTTAGAAGAGTGGCAAGCCCACTCAATGAAAGTGCTTTTCCACAGTCTGTTCCTAGGAGTACTTGGAAGAGGGAAACAAACCATCGAGAAAAAACTGAGAACTCCTTTATTTTGTCAAGTTTCAAGGAGCTACTACAAACCATGTTGGATTTAGAGTTCCAAATTCATCTATCTGTATAGGAGAGAACAGAGAAAAACCAAAAAATAAAAACTGCTACTGTAGACGAACGCTTCAACCTAGAAGAACAAAATTTGGTGAGCCAAGTGGATTTGTGTACTTGTCCTTACCACCAGGTATCATCAAGATTCGGTGAAAAAATATTTGTTGGTATTTCAGAAACTCGTTATTTCTTAGAAGCTTCGCAATCCCACTCAATGAAAGTGCTTTTCAACAGTCTGTGCCAGGGCTACTTGAAGAGGAAACAAACCATAGAGACAAAACTGAGAACTCCTTCATTTTGTCAAGTTTCAAAGAGCTACTACAAAACATATTGGATTTAGAGTTCCAAATTCATCTATCTATATAGGAGAGAACAGAGTGAAACCTAAAAATATAAACTGCTACTGTAAAAGACGCTTCAACCTAGAAGAACAAAATTTGGTGAGCCAAGTGGGATTTGTGGACTTGTCATTACCACCACGTGTCATCAAGATTGGGTGAAAAAATATATGCTGGTATTTCGGAACCTCGTAATTTCTTGGAAGCTTGGCAACTCCTCTCAATGAAAATGCTTTTCCACAGTCTCTGCTTATGGCTACTTGAAGCGGAAACAAATCATAGAGAAAAACTGAGAACTCCTTTATTTTGTCAAGTTTTAAACAGCTACTACAAACCATATTGGATTTAGAGTTCAAATTCATCTATCTATATAGGAGAGAACAGAGTGAAACCTAAATATAAAACTGCTACTGTAGACGAACGCTTCAAACTAGAATAACAAAATTTGTTGAGCCAAGTGGGATTTGTGTACCGATCTTCAGCACGAAGTATCATCAAGATTGGGTGAAAAAATATTTGCTGGTAATTCGGAAACTCGTTTATTTCTAAAAAGCTTTGCAACCCCTCTCAATGAAAGTGCCTTTCCACAGTCTCTGCTTAGGGCTACTTGAAGCGGAAACAAATCATAGAGACAAAACTGAGAACTACTTTATTTTGTCAAGTTTCAAGAGCTACTAGAAACCACGTTGGATTTAGAGTTCCAAATTCTTCTATCTATATAGGAGAGAACAGAGTGAAACCTAAAAATAAAAACTGCTAGTGTAAACGAACGCTTCAACCTAGAAGAACAAAATTTGGTGAGCCAAGTGGGATTTGTGGACTTGTCATTACCACCACATATCATCATGATTGGGTGAAAAAATATTTGCTGGTATTTCGAAAACTCGTATTTTTTGGAAGCTTGGCAACACCTCTCATGAAAGTAGTTTTCCACAATCTCTGCTTAGGGCTACTTGAAGCGGAAACAAATCATAGAGACAAAACTGAGAACTCCTTTATGTTGTCAAGTTTCAAAGAGCTACTACAAACCATATTGGATTTAGAGTTCCAAATTCATCTATCTAATAGGAGAGAACAGAGTGTAACCCTAAATATAAAAACTGCTACTGTAGATGAACGCTTCAACCTAGAAGAACAAAATTTCGTGAGCCAAGTGGGATTTTTGTGCTTAATATTACCACCAGTGTCATCAAGATTGCGTGGAAAAAATATTGCTGATATTTCAGAAACTCGTTATTTCTTAGAAGATTGGCAAGCAAACTCAATGAAAGTGCTTTTCCACAGTCTGTTCCTAGGGGTACTTGAAGAGGAAACAAACCATCGAGACAAAACTGAGACTCCTTTATTTTGTCAAGTTTCAAAGAGCTACTACAAACCATTTTGGATTTAGAGTTCCAAATTCATCTATCTATATAGCAGAGAACAGAGTGAAACATAAACGTAAAAACTGCTACTGTAGACGAACGCTTCATCCTAGAAGAACAAAATTGTGGTGGACAAGTGGATATGTGTACTGATCATTACCACCAAGTATCATCAAGATTGGGTGAAAAAATATTTGCTGGTTTTTCGGAAACTCGTAATTTCTTGGAAGCTTGGCAACCCCTCCAATGAAAGTGCTTTTCCACAGTCAGTGCTTAGGGCTATTGAAGCGGAAACAAATCATAAAGACAAAACGTAGAACTACTTTATTTTGTCAAGTTTCAAAGAGCTACTACAAACCATGTTAGATTTAGAGTTCTAAATTCATCTATCTATATAGGAGAGAACAGAGTGAAACCTAATCTTAAAAACTGCGACTGTAAACGAACGCTTCAACCTATAAGAACAAAATTTGGTGAGCAAAGTGGGATTTGTGGACTTGTCATTAACACCACGTATCATCAAGATTGGGTGAAAAAATATTTGCTGGTATTTCGGACTCGTTATTTCTAAGAAGCTTGGCAACCCCTCTCAATAAAAGGGCTTTTCCCCCATCTGTGCCTAGGGCTACTTGAAGAGGAAACAAATCATAGAGACAAAACTGAGAACTCCTTTATTTTGTCAAGTTTCAAAGAGCTACTACACAGCATGTTGGATTTAGAGTTCCAAGTTCATCTATCTATATAGGAGAGGACAGAGTGAAACCTAAAAATAAAAACTGCTACTCTAGACGAACGCTTCAACCTAGAAGAACAACATTTCGTGAGCCAAGTGGGATTTGTGTACCGATCATTACCACCAAGTATCATCAAGACTGGATGAAAAAATATTTGCTGGTAATTCAGAAACTCGTAATTTCTTGGAAGCTTGGCAACTCCTCTCAATGAAAGTGCTTTTCCACAGTCTCTGCTTAGGCCTACTTGAAGCGGAAACAAATCATAGAGACAAAACTGAGAACTCCTTTATTTTGTCAAATTTCAAAAGAGCTACTACAAACGATATTTTATTTATAGTTCCAAATTCATCTATCTATATAGGAGAGAACAGAGGGAAACCTAAATATGAAAACTGCTACTGTAGATGAACGCTTCAACCTAGAAGAACAATATGTGGTGAGCCAAGTGGGATTTGTGTACTGATCATTACCACAAGTATCATCAAGTTTGGGGAAAAAATATTCGCTCCCCTTTTCGGAAACTCGTTATTTCTTAGAAGCTTGGAAACCCTCTAAATGAAAGTGCTTTTCCAGAGTCTGTGTCTAGGGCTACTTGAAGAGGAAACAAACCATAGAGACAAAACTGAGAACTCCTTTATTTTGTCAAGTTTCAAAGAGCTACTACAAACCATGTTGGTTTTAGAGTTCCAACTTCATGTATCTATATAGGAGAAAACAGAGGGAAAATTAAATATAAAAACTGCTACTGTAGACGAACGCTTAAACCTAGAAGAAAACTATTTGGTGAGCCAAGTGGAATTTGTGTACTGATCATTACCCTCACTTATCATCAACATTGGGTGAAAAAATATTTGCTGGTATTTCGTAAGCTCCTTATTTCTTAGAAGCTTCACAACCCCACTCAATGAAAGTGCTTTTCCACAGTATGTGCCTAGGGCTACTTTAAGAGGAAACAAACCATAGAGACAAAACTGTTAACTCCTGTATTTTTGTCAAGTTTCAATGAGCTACTACAAAACCAGGTTGGATTTAGTGTTCCAAATTCATCTATTATGTAGGAGAGAACAGAGTGAAACCTAAATATAAAACTGCTACTGTAAACGAACGCTTCAGACTTGAAGAACAAAATCTGATGAGCCAAGTGGGATTTGTATACTGATCATTACCACCAAGTATCATCAAGATTGGGTGAAAAAATATTAGCTGGTATTTCGGAAACTCGTAATTTCTTAGAAGCTTGGCTACCCCACTCAGTGAAAGTTCTTTTCCACAGTCTCTGCATAGGGCTACTTGAAGCGAAACAAATCATAGAGACAAAACTGAAAACTCCTTGATTTTGTCAAATTTCAAAGAGCTACTACAAACGATATTGGATTTAGAGTTCCAAATTCATCTATCTATATAGGAAAGAAAAGAGTGACACCTAAAAATAAAAACTGCTACTGTAAACGAACGCTTCAACCTAGAAGAAAAAAATTTGGTGAGCCAAGTTGGATTTGTGTACTGATCATTACCACCAAGTATCATCAAGATTGGGTGAAAAAATATTTGCTGGTATATCGGAAACTCGTTATTTCTTAGAAGCTTGGCAACCCCTCTCAATGAAATTGATTTCCACAGTCTGTGCCTATGGCTACTGGAAGAGGAACAAACCATAGAGACAAAACTGAGAACTCCTTTATTTTCTCAAGTTTCAAACAGCTTCTGCAAACCATGTTGGATTCAGAGTTCCAAATTCTTCTACCTATATAGGAGAGAACAGAGTGAAACCTAAAAATAAAAACTGCTACTGTAAACGAACGCTTCAACCTAGAATAACAAAATAAGGTGAGCCAAGTGGGATTTGTGTACTGATCATTACCACCAAGTATCATCAAGATTGGGTGAAAAAATATTTGCTGGTATTTGGGAAACTCGTTATTTCTTAGAAGCTCGGCAACCCCTCTCAATAAAAGGGCTTTTTCCCCCGTCTCTACCTAGGGCTACTTGAAGAGGAAACAAATCATAGAGACAAAACTGAGAACTCCTTTATATTGTCAAGTTTCAAAGAGCTACTACACACCATGTTGGATTTAGAGTTCCAAATTCATCTATCTATATAGGAGAGAACAGAGGGAAACCTAAATATATAAACTGCTACTGTAAATGAACGCTTTTACCTAGAAGAACAAAATTTGGTGATCCAAGTGGGATTTGTGGACTTGTCATTACCACCACGTATCATCAAGATGGGTGAAAAAATATTTGCTTGTATTTCGGAAACTCGTAATTTCTTGGAAGCTTTGTAACCCTTTAAATGAAAGTGCTTTTTCACAGTCTCTGCTTAGGGCTACTTGAAGAGGATGCAAACCATAGAGACAAAACTGAGAACTCCTTTATTTTCTCAAGTTTCAAAGAGCTACTGCAAACCATGTTGGATTAGTGTTCCAAATTCATTTATCTATAAGGAGAGAACAGAGTGAAACCTAAAAATAAAAACTGCTACTGTAGACGAACGCTTCAACTACAAGAACAAAATCTGGTGAGCCAAGTGCATTTGTTTACTGATCATTACCACCACACATCATCAAGATTGGGTGAAAAAATATTTGCTATTATTTCGGAAACTCGTTCTTCCTTAGAAGCTTGGCAACCCATTCAATGAAAGTGCTTTTCCACATCTGTGCCTAGAGATACTTGAAGAGGAAACAAACCATAAAGACAAAACTGGGAACTCCTTTATTTTGTCAAGTTTCAAGGAGCTACTAGAAACCATGTTGGATTTAGAGTTCCAAATTCATCTATCTATATAGGAGAGAACGATTGAAAACCTAAATATAAAAGCTGCTACTGTAGACGAACGCTTCAACCTTGAAGTACAAAATCTGATGAGCCAAGTGGGATTTGTATACTGATCATTACCACCAAGTATCATCAAGAATGGGTGAAAAAATATTTGCTATTATTTCGGATACTCGTTATTTCTTAGAAGCTTGGCTACCCCACTCAGTGAAAGTTCTTTTACACAGTCTGTGCCTAGGGCTACTTGAAGCGGAAAAAAACCATAGAGACAAAACTGTTAACTCCTTCCTTTATTCTATCAAGTTTCATTGAGCTTACTGCAAACCATGTTGGATTTAGAGTTCCAATTCATCTGTCTATATAGGATAGAACGGAGTGAAACCTAAATATAAAAACTGCTACTGTAGACGAACGCTTAAACCTAGAAGAACAAAATTTGGTGAGCCAAGTGGGATTTATGAACTTGTCATTACCACCGCGCATCATCAAGATTGGGTGAAAAAATATTTGCTCGTATTTCGGAAACTCATAATTTCTTGGAAGATTTGCAACCCTTTCAATGAAAGTGCTTTTCCACAGTCTTTGCTTAGGGCTACTTGAAGAGGAAAGAAACCATAGAGACAAAACTGAGAACTCCTTTATTTTGTCAAGTTTCAAAGAGCTACTACAAACCATGTTGGATTTAGAGTTCCAAAATCATCTATCTATATAGGAGAGAACAGAGTGAAACCTAAAAATAAAAACAGCTACTGTAAACGAACGTTTCAACCTAGAAGAACAAAATTTGGTGAGCCAAGTGGGATTTGTGTACCGATCATTACCACCCAGTATCATCAAGACTGGGTGAAAAAATATTTGCTGTTTTTTCGGAAACTCGTAATTTCTTGGAAGCTTGGCAAACCCTCTCAATGAAAGTGCTTTTCCACAGTCTCTGCTTAGGGCTACTTGAAGCGGTAACAAATCATAGAGACAAAACTGAGAACTTTTTTATTTTGTCAAATTTCAAAGAGCTACTACAATCGATATTGGATTTAGAGTTCCAAATTCATCTATCTATATAAGAGAGAACAGAGGGAAATCTAAATGTAAAAACTGCTACTGTAGACGAACGCTTAACCTAGAATAACAAATTTGGTGAGCCAAGTCCGATTTGTGTACTGATCATTACCACCAAGTATCATCAAGATTGGGTGAAAAAATATTTGCTGGTATTTCGGAAACTCGTTATTTCTTAGAAGCTTGGCAACCCCTCTCAATGAAAGTGCTTTTCCACCGTCTATGCCTAGGGCTACTTGAAGAGAAAACAAACCATAGAGACAATACTGAGAACTCCTTTATTTTGTCAAGTTTCAAAGAGCTACTACAAACCATGTTGGATTTAGAGTTCCAAATTAATCTATCTATATAGGAGAGAACAGAGTGAAACCTAAATATAAAAACTGCTCCTGTAGACGAACGATTCAACCTAGAAGAAAAAAATTTGGTGAGCCAAGTGGGATTGGTGGACTTGTCATTAGCACCACGTATCATCAAGATTGGGTGAAAAAAGATTTGCTGGTAATTCAGAAACTCGTAATTTCTTGGAAGCTTTGCAAGCCCTTTCAATGAAAGTGCTTTTCCACAGTCTCTGCTTTGGGCTACTTGAAGAGGAAACAAACCATAGAGACAAAACTGGGAACTCCTTTATTTTGTCAAGTTTCAAAGAGCTACTACAAACCATGTTGGATTTAGTGTTCCAAATTCATCTATCTATATAGGAGAGAACAGAGGGAAACCAAAATATAAATACTGCTACTGTAGACGAACGCTTCAACCTAGAAGAAAAAAATTTGGTGAGCCAAGTGGGATTAGTGTACTTATCATTACCAACAAGTATCATAAAATATTTGCTGGTATTTCGGAAACTCGTTATTTCTTAGAAGCTTGGCAACCCATCTCAATGAAAGTGCTTTTCCACAGTCTGTGCCAAGGGCTACTTGAAGAGAAAACAAACCATAGAGACAAAACTGAGAACTCATTTATTTTGTCAAGTTTCAAAGAGCTACTACAAACCATGTTGGATTTAGAGTTCCAAATTCATCTATCTAGATACTAGAGAAAAGAGTGACACCTAAAAATAAAAACTGCTACTGTAGACGAATGCTTCAACCTAGAAGAACAAAATTTGGTGAGCCAAGTGGGATTTGTGTACTGATCATTACCACCAAGTATCCTCAACATTGAGTGAAAAAATATTCGCTGGTATTTCGGGAACTCGTTATTTTTTAGAAGCATAGCAACCCCTCTCAATGAAAGTGCTTTTCCACAGGCTGTGCCTAGGGCTACTTGAAGAAGAAACAAACCATAGAGACAAAACTGAGAACTCCTTTATTTTGTGCAAAGAGCTACTACACACCATGTTGAATTTAGAGTTCCAAATTCATCTATCTATATAGGAGAGGACAGAGTGAAACCTAAAAATAAAAACTGCTACTGTAGACGAACGCTTCAAAGTAGAAGAACAAAATTTGGTGAGTCAAGTGTGATTTGTGTACCGATCATTACCACCAAGTATCATCAAGATTGGGTGAAAAAGTATTTTCTGGTATTTCGGAAACTAGTTATTTCTTAGAAGCTTGGCAGCCCCTCTGAATGAAAGTGGTTTTCCAAAGTCTGTGCCTAGGGCTACATGAAGAGGAAACAAACCATAGAGACAAAACTGACAACTACTTTATTTTGTCAAGTTTCATAGAGCTACTACAAACCATGTTTGATTTAGAGTTCCGAATTCATCTATCTATATAGGAGAGAACAGAGTGAAATCTAAATATAAAAACTGCTACTGTAGACGAACGCTTAAACCAAGAAGAACAAAATTTGGTGAGCCAAGTGGGATTTGTGTACCTGTCATTACCACCACATATCATCAAGATTGGGTGAAAAAATATTTGCAGGTATTTCGAAAACTCGTAATCTTGGAAGGTTTCCAACCCTTTTAAATGAAAGTGGTTTTCCACAGTCTCTGCTTACGGCTACTTGAAGAGGAACAAACCATAGCGACAAAACTGAGAACTACGTTTTTTTGTCAAGTTTCAAAGAGCTACTACAAATCATGTTGTATTTAGAGTTCCAAATTCGTCTATCTATGTAGGATAGAACAGAGGGAAACCTAAATATAAAAACTGCTACTGTAGACGAACGATTCAACCCAGAAGAACAAAATTTGGTTATAAAAGTGGGATTTGTGTACTTATCATTACCACCACGTATCATCAAGATTGGGTGAAAAAATATTTGCTGGTATTTCAGAAACTCGTAATTTCTTGGAAGCTTTGCAACCCCTTTCAATGAAAGTGCTTTTCCAGAGTCTCTGCTTTGGGCTACTTGAAGAGGAAACAAACCATAGAGACAAAACTGAGAACTCCTTTATTTTGTCAAGTTTCAAAGAGCTACACCATGTTGGATTTGGAGTTCCAAATTCATCTATCTATATAGGAGAGAACAGAGGGAAACCTAAATATATAAACTGCTACTGTAAACGAACGCTTCTACCTAGAAGAACAAAATTTGGTGAGTCATGAGTGATTTGTGTACCGATCCTTATCAACAAGTATCATCAAGATTTGGTGAAAAAATATTTGCTGGTATTTCGGAAACCCGTAATTTCTTGGAAGCTTGGCAACTCCTCTCAATAAAAGTGGTTTTCCACAGTCTCTTCTTAGGGCTACTTGAAGCAGAAACAAATCATAGAGAAAAAACTGAGAACTCCTTTATTTTGTCAAGTTTCAAAGAGCTACTACAAACCCTGTTGGATTTAGAGTTCCAAATTCATCTATCTGTAGGAGAGAACAGAGAGAAACCTAAATATAAAAACTGCTACTGTAGAAGACCGCTTCAACCTAGAAGAACAAAATTTGGTGAGCCAAGTGGGATTTGTGGACTTGTCATTACCACCACGTATCATCAGGATTGGGTGAGAAAATATTTGCTGGTATTTCAGAATCTCGTTATTTCTTAGAAGCTTGGCAACCCCTCTCAATGAAAGTGCTTTTCCACAGTCTGTGCCTAGGGCTAGTTGAATAGGATACAAATCAAAGAGACAAAACTTAGAACTACTATATTTGTCTTATTTCAAAGAGCTACTACAAACCATGTTGGATTTAGACTTCCAAATTCGTCTATCTATATAGGAGAGAACAGAGTGAAACCTAAATATAAAAACTACTACTGTAGACGAACGCTTCAAGCTAGAAGAACAAAATTTGGTGATCCAAGTGGGATTTGTGGACTTGTCATTACCACCACGTATCATCAAGATTGGGTGAAAAAATATTTGCTTGTATTTCCGAAACTCGTAATTTCTCGGAAACTTTGCAACCCCTTTAAATGAAAGTGCTTTTTCACAGTCTCTGCTTAAGGCTACTTGAAGAGGAAGCAAACCATAGAGACAAAACTGAGAACTCCTTTATTTTCTCAAGTTTCAAAGAGCTACTGCAAACCATGTTGGATTTAGTGTTCCAAATTCATTTATCTATATAGGAGAGAACAGAGTGAAACCTAAAAATAAAAACTGCTACTGTAGACGAACGCTTCAACCTAGAAGAACAAAATCTGGTGAGCCAAGTGCGATTTGTTTACTGATCATTACCACCAAGTATCATCAAGATTGGGTGAAAAAATATTTCCTGGTATTTCGGAAACTCGTTATTTCTTAGAAGCTTGGCAACACCTCTCAATGAAAGTGCTTTTCCAAAGTCTTTGCCTAGGGCTTCTTGAAGAGTAAACAAACCTTAGAGACAAAACTGAGAACTCCTTTATTTTGTCAATTTTCAAAGAGCTACTACACACCATGTTGGATTTAGAGTTCCAAATTCATCTATCTATATAGGAGAGAACAGAGGGAAACCTAATTATAAAAACTTCTACTGTAGACGAACGCTTCAACCTAGAAGAACAAAATTTGGTGAGCCAAGTTGGATTTGTGTACTTGTCATTACCACAACGTATCATCAACATTTGGTGAAAAAATATTTGCTGCTACTTCGGAAACTCGTTATTTCTTGGAAGCTTGGCAACTCTTTTCAATGAAAGGGCATTCCCACAGTCTCTGCTTAGGGCTACATAAGCGGAAACAAATCATAGAGACAAAACTGAGAACTCATTTATTATGTCAAGTTTCAAAGAGCTATTACACACCATGTTGGATTTAGAGTTCCAATTCATCTATCTTTATAGGAGAGAACAGAGTGAAACCCAGAAATAAAAACTGCTATTGTAAATGAACGCTTCAACCTAGAAGAACAAACTTTGGTGAGCCAAGTGGGATTTGTGTACTGATCATTACCACCAAGTATCATCAAGATTGGGTGACAAAATATTTGCTGGTATTTCGGAAACTCGTTATTTCTTAGAAGCTTGGCAACCCCTCTCAATGAAAGTGCTTTTCCACAGTCTGTGCCTAGGGTAAATGAAGAGGAAACAAACCATAGAAAAAAACTGAGAACTCCTTTATTTTGTCAAGTTTCAAAGAGCTAATACAAACCATGTTGGATTTAGGGTTCCAAATTTATCTATCAATATAGGAGAGAACATTGTGAAACCTAAATATAAAACTGCTACTGTAGACGAACTCTTCAACCTAGAAGAACAAAATTTGGTGATCCAAGTGGGATTTGTGGACTTGTCATTACCACCTAGTATCATCAACATTGGGTGAAAAAATATTTGCTGGTATTTCGGAAACTCGTCATTTCTTGGAAGCTTGGCAACCCCTCTCAATGAATGTGCTTTTCCACAGTCACTGCTTAGGGCTACTTGAAGCAGAAACAAATCATAGAGACAAAACTGAGAACTAATTTATTTTGTCAGGTTTCAAAGAGCTACTACAAACCCTGTTGGATTTAGAGTTCCAAATTCATCTATCTATATAGGAGAGAACAGAGTGAAACCTAAAAATAAAAAGGGCTACTGTAAAAGAATGCTTCAAACTAGAAGAACAAAATTTGGTAAGCCAAGTGGGATTTGTGTACTGATCATTACCACCTAGTATCATCAAGATTCGGTGAAAAAATATTTACTGGTATTTCTGAAACTCGTTAGTTTTTAGAAGATTGGCAACCCCTCTCAATGAAAGTGCTTTTCCACAGTCTGTGCTTAAGACTACTTGAAGAAGAAACAAAACATAGAGACAAAACTGAGAACTACTTTTTTTGTCAAGTTTCAAAGAGCTACTACAAACCATGTTTGATTTAGAGTTCCAAATTCATCTATCTATATAGCAGAGAACAGAGTGAAACCTAAACATAAAAACTGCTACTGTAGACGAACGCTTCAACCTAGAAGAACAAAATTTGGTGAGCCTAGTGGGATTTGTGTACTTGTCCTTACCCCTAAGTATCAGCAAGATTGGGTGAAAAAATATTTGCTGGTATTTCAGAAACTCGTAATTTCTTGGAAGCTTGGCAACCACTCTCAATGAAAATGCTTTTCCACAGTCTGTTCCTATGGCTACTCGAGGACGAAAGAAACCACAGAGACAAAACTGAGAACTCTTTTATTTTGTCAAGTTTCAAATAGCTACTACAAACCATGTTGGATTTAGAGTTCCAAATTCATCTATCTATTTTGGAGAGAACAGAGTGAAACCTAAATATAAAAACTGCTACTGAAGACGAACGCTTCAACTTAGAAGAACAAAATTTGGTGAGCCAAGTTCGATTTGTGTACCGATCATCACCACCAAGTATCATCAAGATTGGGTGAACAAATATTTGCTGGTATTTCAGAAACTTGTTATTTCTCAGAAGCTTGGCAACCACTCTCAATTAAAATGCTTCTCCACAGTCAGTGTCTAGGGCGACTTGAAGAGGAAACAATCCACAGAGACAAAACTGAGAACTTCTTTATTTTGTCAAGTTTCAAAGAGCTACTACAATCCATGTTGGATTCAGAGTTCCAAATGCAGTATCTATATAGGAGAGAACAGAGTGAAACCTAAAAATAAAAACTGCTACTGAAAACGAACGCATCAACCTAGAAGAACAATATTTGATGAGTCAAGTGGGATTTGTGTACCGATCTTCACCACCAAGTATCATCAAGATTGGGTGAAAAAATATGTGCTGGTATTTCGGAAACTCGTTATTTCTTAGAAGCTTGGCAACCCCTCTCAATAAAAGTGCTTTTCCACAGTCTGTGCCTAGGGCTACTTGAAGAGGAAACAAACCATAGAGACAAAACTGAGAACTCCTTTATTTTGTCAAGTTTCAAAGAGCTACTGCAAACCATATTGGATTTAGAGTTCCAAATTCATCTATCTATATAGGAGAGAACAGAGTGAAACCTAAATATAAAAACTGCTACTGTAAACGAACGCTTCAACCTAGAAGAACAAAATTTCGTGAGCCAAGTGGGATTTGTTTACGGATCATCACCACCAAGTATCATCAAGATTGGGTGAAAAAATATTTGCTGGTATTTCGGAAACTCGTAATTTCTTGGAAGCTTGGCAACCCCTCTCAATGAAAGTGCTTTTTTACAGTCTCTGCTTAGGGCTACTTGAAGCGGAAACAAATCATAGAGACAAAACTGAGAACTCCTTTATTTCGTCAAGTTTCAAAGAGCTACTACAAACCATGTTGGATTTAGAGTTCCAAATTCATCTATCTATATAGGAGAGAACAGAGTAAAACCTAAAAATAAAAACTGCTACTGTAGACGAATGCATGAACCTAGAAGAACAAAATTTGGTGAAAAAAGTGGGATTTGTGTACTTGTCCTTTCCACCAATTATCATCAAGATTGGGTGAAAAAATATTTGCTGGTATTTCATAAACTCGTTATTTCTTAGAAGCTTGGCAACCCGTCTCAATGAAAGTGCTTTTCCACAGTCTGTGCCAGGGCTACTTGAAGAGGAAACAAACCATAGAGACAAAACTGAGAACTCATTTATTTTCAATTTTCAAAGAGATACTACAAACCATGTTGGATTTAGAGTTCCAAATTCATCTATCTATTTAGGAGAGAACAGAGTGAAACCTAAAAATAAAAACTGCTACTGAAAACGAACGCATCAACCTAGAAGAACAAAATTTGGTGAGTCAAGTGGGATTTGTGTACTTGTCCTTACCCCCAAGTATCATCAAGATTGGGTGAAAAAATATTTGCTGGTATTTCATATACTCGTTATTTCTTAGAAGCTTGGCAAAACGTCTCAATGAAAGTGCTTTTCCACAGTCTGTGCCATGGCTACTTGAAGACGAAACAATTGATAGAGACAAAACTGAGAACTCCTTTATTTTGTCAAGTTTCAAAGAGGTACTACAAACCATATTGGATTTAGAGTTCAAATTCATCTATCTATATATCAGAGAACAGAGTGAAACCCAAATATAAAAACTGCTACTGTAGACGAACGCTTCAACCTAGAAGAACAAAAGTTGGTGAGCCAAGTGGGATTTGTGTACCGATCTTCACCACCAAGTATCATCAAGATTGGGTGAAAAAATATTTGCTGGTAATTCGGAAACTCGTTATTTCTTAGAAGCTTGGCAACCCCTCTCAAAGAAAGTGCTTTTCCACAGTCTCTGCTTAGGGCTACTTGAAGCCCAAACAAATCCTAGAGACAAAACTGAGAACTCCTTTAGATTGTCAAGTTTCAAAGAGCTACTACAAACCATGTTGGATTTAGAGTTCCAAATTCATGTATCTATTAGGAGAGAACAGAGTAAAACCTAAAAATAAAAACTGCTACTGTAGACGAATGCTTCAACATAGAAGAACAAAATTTGGAAAGCCAAGTGGGATTTGTGTACTGATCATTACCACAAAGTATCATTAAGATTCGGTGAAAAAATATTTGCTGGAATTTCGGAAACTCGTTATTTCTTAGAAGCTTGGCAAACTTTCTCAATGAAAGTGCTTTTCCACAGTCTGTGCCTAGGACTACTTGAAGAGAAAACAAAACATAGAGACAAAACTGAGAACTACTTTATTTTGTCAACTTTAAAAGAGCTACTACAAACCATGTTTGGATTTAGAGTTCCAAATTCATCTATCTATATAGGAGAGAACAGAGAGAAACCTAAATATAAAAATTGCTACTGTAGACGAATGCTTCATCCTAGAAGAACAAAATTTGGTGAGCCAAGTGGGATTTGTGTACCGATCTTCACCACCAAGTATCATCAAGATTGGGTGAAAAAATATTTGCTGGTAATTTGGAAACTCGTTATTTCTTAGAAGCTTGGCATCACCTCTCAATGAAAGTGCTTTTCCACAGTTTCTGCTTAGGGTACTTGAAGCTGAAACAAATCTTAGAGACAAAACTGAGAACTCGTTTATTTTGTCAAGTTTCAAAGAGCTACTACAAACCATGTTGGATTTAGAGTTCCAAATTCATGTATCTATATAGGAGAGAACAGAGTGAAACCTAAATATACAAACTGCTACTGTAAACGAACGCTTCAACCTAGAAGAACAAAATTTGGTGAGCCAAGTGGGATTTGTGTACCGATCTTCACCACCAAGTATCATCATGATTGGGTGAAAAAATATTTGCTGGTAATTCGGAAACTCGTTATTTCTTAGGAGCCTTGCAACCCCTCTCAATGAAAGTGCTTTTCCACAGTCTCTGCTTAGGGCTACTTGAAGCCGAAAATAATAATAGAGACAAAATTGAGAACTCCTTTAGATTGTCAAGTTTCAAAGAGCTACTACAAACCATGGTGGATTTAGAGTTCCAAATTCATCTATCTATATAAGAGAGAACAGAGTATAACCTAAAAATAAAAACTGCTACTGTAGACGAATGCATCAACCTAGAAGAACAAAATTTGGTGAGAAAAGTGGGATTTGTGTACTTGTCCTTTCCACCAAGTGTCATCAAGATTGGGTGAAAAAATATTTGGTGGTATTTCATAAACTCGTTATTTCTTAGAAGCTTGGTAACCCGTCTCAATGAAAGTGCTTTTACAAAGTCTGTTACAGGGCTACTTGAAGAGGAAACAAACCATAGAGACAAAACTGAGAACTCCTTTATTTTGTCAGTTTTTGAAGAGATACTATAAAACCATGTTGGATTTTAGAGTTCCAAATTCATCTATCTATTTAGGAGAGAACAGAGTGAAACCTAAAAATAAAAAACTGCTACTGAAAATGAACGCATCAACCTAGAAGAACAAAATTTGGTGAGTCAAGTGGGATTTGTGAACTTGTCATTACCACCAAGTATCATCATGATTGGGTGAAAAAATATTTGCTGGAATTTCATATACTCGTTATTTCTTAGAAGCTTGTCAACCCGTCTCAATGAAAGTGATTTCCACAGTCTGTTACAGGGCTACTTGAAGAGGAAACAATCGATAGAGACAAACTGAGAACTCCTGTATTTTGTGAAGTTTCAAAGAGCCACTAAAAACCATGTTGGATTTAGAGTTCCAATTTCATCTATCTATTTAGGAGAGAACAGAGTGAAACCCAAATATAGAAACTGCTACTGTAGACGAACGCTTCAACCTAGAAGAACAAAATTTGGTGAGCCAAGTGGGATTTGTGTACCGATCTTCACCACCAAGTATCATCACGATTGGTTTGAAAAAATATTTGCTGGTATTTCGGAAACTCGTAATTTCTTGGAAGCTTTGGCAAACCCTCTCAATGAAAGTGCTTTTCCACCGTTTGTGACTGGGGCTACTTGAAGAGGAAACAAACCATAGAGACAAAACTGAGAACTCCTGTATTTTGTGAAGTTTCAAAGAGCCACTAAAAACCATGTTGGATTTAGAGTTCCAATTTCATCTATCTATATAGGAGAGAACAGAGTGAAACCTAAACATATAAACTGCTACTGTAGCCGAACGCTTCAACCTAGAAGAACAAAATTTGGTGAGCCAAATGGGATTTGTGTACTGATCATTACCACCAAGTATCATGACGATTGGGTGAAAAAATGTTTGCTGGTATTTCGGAAACTCGTAATTTCTTGGAAGCTTGGCAACCCCTGTCAATGAAAGTGCTTTTCCACAGTCACTGCTTAGGGCTACTTGAAGCAGAAACAAATCATGGAGACAAAAGTGAGAACTCCTTTATTTTGTCAAGTTTCAGAGCTACTACAAACCATGTTGGATTTAGAGTTCCAAATTCATCTATCTATATAGGAGAGAACAGAGTGAAACCTAAAAATAAAAACTGCTACTGTAAATGAACGCTTCAACCTAGAAGAACAAAATTTGGTGAGCCAAGTGGGATTTGTGGACTTGTCATTACCTCCCATTATCATCAAGATTGGGTGAAAAAATATTTGCTGGTATTTCAGAAACTCGTAATTTTTTGGAAGCTTGACAACCCCTCTCAATGAAAGTGCTTTTCCACAGTATCTACTTAGGGCTACTTGAAGCGGAAACAAATCATAGAGACAAAACTGAGAACTCCTTTATTTCGTCAAGTTTCAAAGAGCTACTAGAAACCATATTGGATTTAGAGTTCCAAATTCATCTATCTATATAGGAGAGAACAGAGTGTAACCTAAATATAAAAACTGCTACTGTAGACGAACGCTTCAACCTAGAAGAACAAAATTTCGTGAGCCAAGTGGGATTTTTGTGCTTAATATTACCACCAGTGTCATCAAGATTGCGTGAAAAAATATTTGCTGGTATTTCAGAAACTCGTTTATTCTTAGAAACTTGGCAAGCCCCACTCAATGAAAGTGCTTTTCCACAGTCTGTTCCTAGGGGTACTTGAAGAGGAATCAAACCATCGAGACAAAAACTGAGAACTCCTTTATTTTCTCAAGTTTCAAGGAGCTACTACAAACCATGTTGGATTTAGAGTTCCAAATTCATCTATCTATATAGGAGAGAACAGAGTGAACCTAAAAATAAAAACTGCTACTGTAAACGAACGCTTCAACCTAGAAGACCAAAAATTTGGTGAGCCAAGTGGGATTTGTGGACTTGTCATTACCACCACGTATCATCAAGATTGGGTTAAAAAATATTTGCTGGTATTTCAGAAACTCGAAATTTCTTGGAAGCTTGGCAACCCTCTCAATGAAAGTGCTTTTCCACAGTCTCTGCTTAGGGCTACTTGAAGCGGAAACAAATCATAGAGACAAAACTGAGAACTCCTTTATTTTGTTAAGTTTCAAAGAGCTACTAGAAACCACGTTGGAATTAGAGTTCCAAATTCATCTATCTATATAGGAGAGAACAGAGAAAAACCAAAAAATAAAAACTGCTACTGTAGACGAATGCTTCAACCTAGAAGAACAAAATTTGTTGAGCCAAGTGGGATTTGTGTACTTGTTTTTAAACCAAGTATCATCAAGATTGGGCGAAAAAATATTTGCTGGTATTTCAGAAACTCGTTATTTCTTAGAAGCTTCGCAATCCTACTCAATGAAAGTGCTTTTCAACAGTCTGTGCCAGGGCTACTTGAAAAGGAAACAAACCATAGAAACAAAACTGAGAACTCCTTTATTTTGTCAAGTTTCAAAGAGCTACTACAAACCATGTTGGATTTAGAGTTCCAAATTCATCTATCTATATAGGAGAGAACAGAGTGAAAGCTAAAAATAAAAACTGCTACTGAAAACGAACGCATCAACCTAGAAGAACAAAATTTGGTGAGTCAAGTGGGATTTGTGTACCGATCATTACCACCAAGTATCATCAAGATTCGGTGAAAAAATATTTGCTGGTATTTCGGAAACTCGTAATTTCTTGGAAGCTTGGCAACCCCTCTCAATGAAAGTGCTTTTCCACCGTTTGTGCCTGGGGCTACTTGAAGAGGAAACAAACCATAGAGACAAAACTGAAACTCCTGCATTTTGTCAAGTTTCAAAGAGCCACTAAAAACCATGTTGGATTTAGAGTTCCAAATTCATCTATCTATATAGGAGAGAACAGAGTGAAACCTAAACTTATAAACTGCTACTGTAGCCGAACGCTTCAAAATAGAAGAACAAAATTTGGTGAGCCAAATGGGATTTGTGTACTGATTATTACCACCAAGTATCATCACGATTGGGTGAAAAAATATTTGCTGGTATTTCGGAAACTCATAATTTCGTGGAAGCTTGGCAACCCCTCTCAATCTAGGTGCTTTTCCACAGTCACTGCTTAGGGCTACTTGAAGCGGCAACAAATCATGGACACATGAGTGAGAACTCCTTTATTTTGTCAAGTTTCAAAGAGCTACTACAAACCATGTTGTATTTAGAGTTCCAAATTCATCTATCTATATAGTAGAGAACAGAGTGAAACCTAAAATTAAAAACTGCTACTGTAAATGAACGCTTCAACCTAGAAGAACAAAATTTGGTAAGCCAAGTGGGATTTGTGTACTTGTCTTTACCACCAAGTATCAACAAGATTGGGTGAAAAAATATTTGCTGGTATTTCAGAAACTCGTTATTTCTTAGAAGCTTCGCAATCCCACTCAATGAAAGTGCTTTTCCACAGTCTCTGCTTAGGGCTACTTGAAGCGGAAACAAATCATAGAAACAAAACTGAGAACTCCTTTATTTCGTCAAGTTTCAAAGAGCTACTACAAACCATATTGGATTTAGAGTTCCAAATTCATCTATCTATTTAGGAGAGAACAGAGTGAAACCTAAATATAAAAACTGCTACTGTAGACGAACGCTTCAACCTAGAAGCACAAAATTTGGTGAGCCAAGTGAGATTTATTACCGATCATCACCACCAAGTATCATCAAGATTGGGTGAAAAAATATTTGCTGGTGTTTAGGAAACTCGTTATTTCTTAGAAGCTTGGCAACCCCTCTCAATGAAAGTGCTTTTCCACAGTCAGTGCCTAGGGCTACTTGAAGAGGAAAGAATCCACACAGACAAAACTGAGAACTCCTTTATTTTGTCAAGTTTCAAAGAGCTACAACAAACCATGTTGGATTTAGACATCCAAATTCATCTATCTATATAGGAGAGAACAGAGTGAAACCTAAAAACAAAAACTGCTAGTGTAAACGAGCGCTTCAACCTAGAAGAACAAAATTTGGTGAGCCAAGTGGGATTTGTGGATTGTCATTACCACCACATATCATCAAGATTGGGTGAAAAAATGTTTGCTGGTATTTCGGAAACTCGTAATTTCTTGGAAGCTTGGCAACCCCTCTCAATGAAAGTGCTTTTTACAGTCTCTGCTTAGGGCTACTAGAAGCGGAAACAAATCATAGAGACAAAACTGAGAACTCCTTTATTTTGTCAAGTTTCAAAGAGCTACTACAAACCATATTGGATTTAGAGTTCCAAATTCATCCATCTATTTAGGAGAGAACAGAGTGTAACCTAAATATAAAAACTGCTACTGTAGACGAATGATTCAACCTAGAAGAACAAAATTTCGTGAGCCAAGTGGGATTTTTGTGCTGAATATTACCACCAGTGTCATCAAGATTGCGTGAAAAAATATTTGCTGGTATTTCAGAAACTCGTTATTTCTTAGAAGCTTTGCAAGCCCACTCAATGAAAGTGCTTTTCCACAGTCTGTTCCTAGGGGTACTTGAAGAGGAAACAAACCATCGAGACAAAACTGAGAACTCCTTTATTTTGTCAAGTTTCAAGGAGCTACTACAAACCATGTTGGATTTAGAGTTCCAAATTCATCTATCTATATAGGAGAGAACAGAGTGAAACCTAAAAATAAAAACTGCTACTGTAAACGAATACTTCAACCTAGAAGAAAAAAATTTGGTGAGACAAGTGGGATTTGTGCACTTATCATTACCACCACGTATCATCAAGATAGGGTGAATAAATATTTGCTGGTACTTCGGAAACTCGTAATTTCTTGGAAGCTTGGCAACCCCTCTCAATGAAAGTGCTTTTCCACAGTCTCTGCTTAGGGCTACTTGAAGCGGAAACAAATCATAGAGACAAAACTGAGAACTCCTTCATTTTGTCAAGTTTCAAAGACTTACTACAAAACATATTGGATTTAGAGTTCCAAATTCATGTATCTATATAGGAGAGAACAGAGTGAAACCTAAATATAAAAACTGCTACTGTAGACGAACGCTTCAACCTAGAAGAACAAAGTTTGATGAGCCAAGTGGGATTTGTGTACTGATCATTAGCACCTAGTATCATCAAGATTGGGTGAAAAAATATTTGCTGGTCTTTTGGAAACTCGTTATTTCTTCGACGCTTGGCAACCTCTCTCAATGAAAGTGCTTTTCCACAGTCTGTGCCTAGGGCTATTTGAAGAGAAAACAAACCATAGTGACAAAACTGAGAACTCCTTTATTTTGGCAAGTTTAAAATAGTTACTACAAACCATATTGGATTTAGAGTTCCAAATTCATCTGTCTATATAGGATAGAACAGAGTGAAACCTAAAAATAAAAACTGCTACTGTAAACGAACGCTTCAACCTAGAAGAACCAAATTTGGTGAGCCAAGTCGGATTTGTGTACTGATCATTACCACTAAGCATCATCAAGATTGGGTGAAAAAATATTTGCTGGTATTTCGGAAACTCGTTATTTCTTAGAAGCTTGGCAACCCCCCTCAATGAAAGTGCTTTTCCACAGTCTGTGCCTAGGGCTACTTGAAGAGGAAACAAACCATAGAGACAAAACTGAGAACTCCTTTATTTTGTCAAGTTTCGAAGAGCTACTACAAACCATGTTGGATTTAGAGTTGCAAATTCACCAATCTATATAGGAGAGAACAGAGTGAAACCTAAAAATGAAAACTGCTACTGTAAACGAACGCTTCAACCTAGAAGAACAAAATTTGGTGAGCCAAGTGGGATTTGTGCACTGATCATTACCACCAAGTGTCATCAAGATTGGGGGAAAAAATATTTGCAGGTATGTTGGAAACTCGTTATTTCTTAGAAGCTTGGCAACCCCTCTCAATGAAATTGCTTTTCCACAGTCTTGCCTAGGGCTACTTGAAGAGGAAACAAACCATAGAGACAAAAGTGAGAACTCCTTTATTTTGTCAAGTTTCAAAGAGCTAATACAAACCATGTTGGATTTAGAGTTCCAAATTCATCTATCTATATAGGAGAGAACAGAGTGAAACCTAAATATAAACACTGCTACTTTAGATGATCGCGTCAACAAAGAAGAACAAAATTTGGTGAGCCAAGTGGGATCTGTGTACTGATCATTACCACCCAGTATCATCAACGTGGGTGAAAAAATATTTGCTGGTATTTTGGAAACTCGTTATTTCTTAGAAGCTTGGCAACCCCTCTCAATGAAAGTGCTTTTCAACAGTCTGTGCCTAGGGCTACTAAAAGAGGAAACAAACCATTGAGACAAAAATGAGAACTCCTTTATTTTGTCAAGTTTCAAAGAGCTACTAAAAACCATGTTGGATTTAGAGATCCAAATTCATCTATCTATATAGGAGAGAACAGAGTGAAACCTAAATATAAAAACTGCTACTTTAGACGAACGCTTCAACCTAGAAGAACAAAATTTGGTGAGCCAAGTGGGATTTGTGTACTTGTCATTACCACCATGTATCATCAACATTGGGTGAAAAAATATTTGCTGGTATTTCGGAAACTCGTTATTTCTTAGAAGCTTGGCAACCCCTCTCAATGAAAGTGCTTTTCCACAGTCTCTGCCTAGGGCTACTTGAAGAGGATACGAATTATAGAGACGAAACTGAGAACTCCTTTATTTTGTCAAGTTTCAAAGAGCTACTACAAACCATGTTGGATTTAGAATTTCAAATTCTTCTATCTATATAGGAGAGAACAGAGGGAAATCTAAAAATATAAACTGCTATTGTAAACGAACGCTTCAACCTAGAAGAACAAAATAAGGTGAGCCAAGTGGGAATTGTGTACTGATCATTGCCACCAAGTATCATCAAGATTGGGTGAAGAAATATTTGCTGGTATTTCGGAAACTCATTATTTCTTAGAAGCTTGGCAACCCCTCTCAATAAAAGGGCTTTTCCCCCGTCTGTGCCTAGGCCTACTTGAAGAGGAAACAAATCATAGAGTCAAAACTGAGAACTCCTTTATTTTGTCAAGTTTCAAAGAGCTACTACACACCATGTTGGATTTAGAGGTCCAAATTCATCTATCTATATAGGAGAGAACAGAGGGAAACCTATATATATAAACTGCTACTGTAAACGAACGCTTCTACCTAGAAGAACAACATTTGGTGAGTCAAGAGTGATTTGTGTACCGATCCTTACCACCAAGTATCATCAAGATTTGGTGAAAAAATATTTGCTGGTAATTTGGAAACGCATAATTTCTTGGAAGCTTGGCAACCCCTTTAAATGAAAGTGCTTTTTCACAGTCTCTGCTTAGGGCTACTTGAAGAGGAAGCAAACCATAGAGACAAACCTGAGAATTCCTTTATTTTCTCAAGTTTCTAAGAGCTACTGCAAACCCTGTTGGATTTAGAGTTCCAAATTCATCTATCTATATAGGAGAGAACAGAGTGAAACCTAAAAATAAAAACTGCTACTGTAGACGAACGCTTCAACCTACAAGAACAAAATCTGGTGAGCCAAGTGCGATTTGTTTACTGATCATTACCACAATGTATCATCAAGATTGGTTGAAAAAATATTTGCTGGTATTTCGGAAACTCGTTATTTCTTAGAAGCTTGGCAACACCTCTCAATGAAAGTGCTTTTCCACAGTCTTTGCCTAGGGCTATTGAAGAGAAAACAAACCTTAGAGACAAAATTTAGAAAACCTTTATTTTGTCAAGATTCAAAGAGCTACTACAAACCATGTTGGATTTAGAGTTCCAAATTCATCTATCTATAGGAGAGAACAGAGAGACACCTAAATATAAAAACTGCTACTGTAGACGAACGCTTCAACCTAGAAGAACAAAATTTGGTGAGCCAAGTGGCATTCATGAACTTGTCATTACCACCGGGCATCATCAAGATTGGGGGAAAAAATATTTGCTCGTATTTCGGAAGCTCGTAATTTCTTTGAAGATTTGCAACCCCCTTCAATGAAAGTGCTTTTTCACAGTCTCTGCTTAGGGCTACTTGAAGAGGAAACAAACCATAGAGACAAAACTGAGAACTCCTTTATTTTGTCAAGTTTCAAACAGCTACTGCAAACCATGTTGGATTCAGAGTTCCAAATTCATCTATCTATATAGGAGAGAACAGAGTGAAACCTAAAAATAAAAATTGCTACTGTAAACGTACGCTTCAACCTAGAATAACAAAATAAGGTGAGCCAAGTGGGATTTGTGTACTGATCATTACCACCAAGTATCATCAAGATTGGGTGAAAAAATATTTGCTGGTATTTCGGAAACTCGTTATTTCTTAGAAGGTTGGCAACCCCTCTCAATAAAAGGGCTTTTCCCCCGTCTCTGCCTAGGGCTACTTGAAGAGGAAACAAATCATAGAGACAAAACTGAGAACTCCTTTATATTGTCAAGTTTCAAAGAGCTACTACACACCATGTTGGATTTAGAGTTCCAAATTCATCTATCTATATAGGAGAGAACAGAGGGAAACCTATATATATAAACTGCTACTGTAAACGATCGCTTCTACCTAGAAGAACAAAATTTGGTGAGTCAAGACTGATTTGTGTACCGATCCTTACCACCAAGTATCATCAAGATTTGGTGAAAAAATATTTGCTGGTATTTCGGAAACGCGAATTTCTTGGGAGCTTGGAAACCCCTTTAAATGAAAGTGGTTTTTCACAGTCTCTGCTTAGGGCTACTTGAAGAGGAAGCAAACCATAGAGACCAAACTGAGAACTCCTTTTTTTTCTCAAGTTTTAAAGATCTACTGCAAACCATGTTGGATTTAGAGTTCCAAATTCATCTATCTATATAGGAGAGAACAGAGTGAAACCTAAAAATAAAAACTGCTACTGTAGACGAACGCTTCAACCTACAAGAACAAAATCTGGTGAGCCAAGTGCGATTTGTTTACTGATCATTACCACCAAGTATCATCAAGATTGGGTGAAATAATATTTGCTGATATTTCGGAAACTCGTTATTTCTTAGAAGCTTGGCAACACCTCTCAATGAAAGTGCTTTTCCACAGTTTTTGCCTAGGGCTACTTGAAGGGAAAACAAACCTTAGAGACAAAATTTAGAAATCCTTTATTTTGTCAAGTTTCAAAGAGCTACTACAAACCATGTTAGATTTAGAGTTCCAAATTCATCTATGTATATATGAGAGAACAGAGGGAAACCTAAATATAAAAAATGCTACTGTAGACGAACGCTTCAACCTAGAAGAACAAAATTTGGTGAGCCAATTGGGATTTGTGTACTGATCATTAGCAACAAGTATCATCAAGATTGGGTAAAAAATATTTGCTGGTATTTCGGAAACTTGTTATTTCTTAGAAGGTTGGCAACCCCTCTCAATGAAAGTGCTTTTCCACATTGTGTGCCTAGGGCTACTTGAAGAGGAAACAAATCATTGGGACAAAATTGAGAACTCCTTTATTTTGTCAACTTTCAAAGAGCTACTACAAACCATGTTGGATTTAGAGTTTCAAAATCATCTATTTATATAGGAGAGAACAGAGGAAAACCTCAATATAAAAACTGCTACTGTAGACGAACGCTTCAACCTAGAAGAACAAAATTTGTTGAGCCAAGTGGGATTTGTGTAGTGATCATTAGCAACAAGTATAATCAAGATTTAGTGAAAAAATATTTGCTGGTATTTCGGAAACTCGTTATGTCTTAGAAGTTTGCAACCCCTCTCAATGAAAGTGCTTTTCCACAGTATGTGCCTAGGGCTACTTGAAGAGGAAACAAACCATAGAGACAAAACTGAGACCTTTTTTATTTTATCAAGTTTCAAAGAGCTACTACAAACCATATTGGATTTAGAGTTTCAAATTCATCTATCTATATAGGAGAGAACAGAGGGAAACCTAAATATAAAAACTTCTACTGTAGACGAAAGCTTCAAACTAGAAGAACAAAATTTGGTGAGCCAAGTGGGATTTGTGTACTGATCATTACCACCAAGTATCATCAAGTTTGGGTGAAAAAATAATTGCTGGTATTTCGGAAACTCGTTATTTCTTAGAAGCGTCTCAACCCATCTCAATGAAAGTACTTTTCAACAGTCTGTGCCTAGGGCTACTTGAAGAGGAACCAAACCATAGAGACAAAACTGAGAACTCCTTCATTTTGTCAAGTTTCAAAGAGCTACTACAAACCATGTTGGATTTAGAGTTCCAAAATCATCTATCTATAAAAAAGAGAACAGAGGGAAACCTAAATATAAAAACTGCTACTGTAGACGAACGCTTCAACCTAGAAGAACAAAATTTGGTGAGCAAAGTGGGATTTGTTTACTGATCATTACCACCAAGTATCATCATGATTGGATGAAAAAATATTTGATGGTATTTCGGAAACTCGTTATTTCTTAGAAGCTTGGCAACCCCTCTCAATGAAAGTGCTTTTCCACAGTCTGTGACTAGGGCTACTTGAAGAGGAAATAAACCATACAGACAAAACTGAGAACTCCTTTATTTTGTCAAGTTTCAAAGAGCTACTACAAACCATGTTGTATTTAGAGTTCCAAATTCATATATCTATATATGAGAGAACAGAGTGAAAACTAAATATAAAAACTGCTACTGTAGACGAACGCTTCAACCTAGAAGAACAAAATTTGGTGAGCCAATTGGGATTTGTGTACTGATCATTACCACCAAGTATCATCAAGATTGGGTGAAAAAATATGCTGGTATTTCGGAAACTCGTTATTTCTTAGAAGCTTGGCAACCCCTCTCAATGAAAGTGCTTTTCCACAGTCTGTGCCTAGGGATACTTGAAGAGGAAACAAACCATAGAGACAAAACTGAGAACTTTTTTATTTTGTCAAGGTTCAAAGAGCTACTATAAACCATGTTGGATTTAGAGTTCCAAATTCATCTATCTCTATAGGAGAGAACAGAGGGAATCCTAAATATAAAAACTGCTATTGTAGACGAACGCTTCAACCTAGAAGAACAAAATTTGGTGAGCCAAGTGGGATTTGTGTACTGATCATTGCCACCAAGTATCATCAAGATTGGGTGAAAAAATATTTGCAGGTATATCGGAAACTCGTTATTTCTTAGAAGCTTGGCAACCCCTCTCAATGAAATTGCTTTTCCACAGTCTGTTACTAGGGCTACTTGAAGAGGAAACTAACCATAGAGACAAAACTGAGAACTCCTTTATTTTGTCAAGTTTCAAAGAGCTACTATAAACCATGTTGGATTTAGAGTGCCAAATTCATCAATCTATATAGGAGAGAACAGAGGGAAACCTAAATATAAAAACTGCTATTGTAGGCGAACGCTTCAACCTAGAAGAACAAAATTTGGTGAGCCAAGTGAGTATTGTGTACTAATAATTACCACCAAGTATCATCAAGATTGGGTGAGAAAATATTTGCTGGTATTTCGGAAACTCGTTATTTCTTAGAAGCTTGGCAACCCCTCTCAATGAAAGTGCTTTTCCACAGTCTGTGCCTAGGGCTACTTGAAGAGGAAACAAACCATAGAGACAAAACTGAGAACTCCTTTATTTTGTCAAGTTTCAAAGAGCTACTACAATCCATGTTGGATTTAGAGTTCCAAATTCATCTATTTATATAGGAGAGAACAGAGAGAAACCTAAATATAAAAACTGCTACTGTAGACGAACGCTTCAACCTAGAAGAACAAATTTGGTGAGCCAAGTGGGATTTGTGTACTGATCATTACCACCAAGTATTATCCAGAATGGGTGAAAAAATATTTGCTGGTATTTCAGAAACTCGTTATTTCTTAGAAGCTTGGCAACCCCTCTCAATGAAAATGCTTTTCCACAGTCTGTGCCTAGGGCTACTTGAAGAGGAAACAAACCATAGAGACAAAACTGAGAACTCCTTCATTTTGTCAAGTTTCAATGAGCTACTACAAACCATGTTGGATTTAGAGTTCCAAAATCATCTATCTATATAGGAGAGAACAGAGGGAAACCTAAATATAAAAACTGCTACTGTAGACGAACGCTTCAACCTAGAAGAACAAAATTTGGTGAGCCAAGTGGGATTTGTGTACTGATCATTAGCAACAAGTATCATCAAGATTGGGTAAAAAATATTTGCTGGTATTTCGGAAACTTGTTATTTCTTAGAAGCTTGGCAACCCCTCTCAATGAAAGTGCTTTTCCACATTGTGTGCCTAGGGCTACTTGAAGAGGAAACAAATCATTGGGACAAAATTGAGAACTCCTTTATTTTGTCAAGTTTCAAAGAGCTACTACAAACCATGTTGGATTTAGAGTTTCAAATTCATCTATTTATATAGGAGAGAACAGAGGAAAACCTAAATATAAAAACTGCTACTGTAGACGAACGCTTCAACCTAGAAGAACAAAATTTGTTTAGCCAAGTGGGATTTGTGTAGTGATCATTAGCAACAAGTATAATCAAGATTTAGTGAAAAACATATTTGCTGGTATTTCGGAAATTCGTTATTTCTTAGAAGTTTGCAACCCCTCTCAATGAAAGTGCTTTTCCACAGTCTGTGCCTAGGGCTACTTGAAGAGGAAACAAACCATGGAGACAAAACTGAGACCTTTTTTATTTTATCAAGTTTCAAAGAGCTACTACAAACCATATTGGATTTAGAGTTTCAAATTCATCTATCTATATAGGAGAGAACAGAGGGAAACCTAAATATAAAAACATCTACTGTAGACGAAAGCTTCAAACTAGAAGAACAAAATTTGGTGAGCCAAGTGGGATTTGTGTACTGATCATTACCACCAAGTATCATCAAGTTTGGGTGAAAAAATAATTGCTGGTATTTCGGAAACTCGTTATTTCTTAGAAGCGTCTCAACCCATCTCAATGAAAGTACTTTTCAACAGTCTGTGCCTAGGGCTACTTGAAGAGGAACCAAACCATAGAGACAAAACTGAGAACTCCTTCATTTTGTCAAGTTTCAAAGAGCTACTACAAACCATGTTGGATTTAGAGTTCCAAAATCATCTATCTATATAGGAGAGAACAGAGGGAAACCTAAATATAAAAACTGCTACTGTAGACGAACGCTTCAACCTAGAAGAACAAAATTTGGTGAGCCAAGTGGGATTTGTGTACTGATCATTAGCTCCACGTATCATCAAGATTGGGTGAAAAAATATTGCTGGTATTTCGGAAAATTGTAATTTCTTAGAAGCCTGGCAACCCCTCTCAATGAAAGTGCTTTTCCACAGTCTGTGCCTAGGGCTACATGAAGAGGATACAAACCATAGAGACAAAACTGAGAACTCCTTTTTCTTGTCAAGTTTCAAAGAGCCACTACAAATCATGTTGGATTTAGAGTTCCAAATTCATCTATCTATATATTAGAGAACACAGGGAAACCTAAATATAAAAACTGCTACTGTAGACGAACGCTTCAACCTAGAAGAACAAAATTTGGTGAGCCAAGTGGGATTTGTGTACTGATCATTACCACCAAGTATCATCAAGATTGGGTGAAAATATATTTGCTGGTATTTTGGAAACTCGTTATTTCTTAGAAGCTTGGCAACCCCTCTCAATGAAAGTGCTTTTACATACTCTGTGCCTAGGGCTACTGAAGAGGAAACAAAGCATAGAGACAAAACTGAAAACTCTTTTATTTTGTCAAGTTTCAAAGAGCTACTACAAACCATGTTGGATTTAGAGTTCCAAATTCATCTATCTATATAGGAGAGAACAGAGGGAAACCTAAATATAAAAACTGCTAGTGTAGACGAACGCTTCAACCTAGAAGAACAAAATTTGGTGAGCCAAGTGGGATTTGTGTACTGATCATTAGCAACAAGTATCATCAAGATTGGGTAAAAAACATTTGCTGGTATTTCGGAAACTTGTTATTTCTTAGAAGATTGGCAACCCCTCTCAATGAAAGTGCTTTTCCACATTGTGTGCCTAGGGCTACTTGAAGAGGAAACAAACCATAGACACAAAACTGAGAACTCCTTTATTTTGTCAAGTTTCAAACAGGTACTAAAAACCATGTTGGATTTAGAGTTCCAAATTCATCTATTTATATACGAGAGAACAGAATTAAACCTAAATATAAAAACTGCTACTGTAGATGAACGCTTCAACCTAGAAGAACAAAATTTGGTTAGCCAAGTGGGATTTGTGTACTGATCATTACCACCACGTATCATCAAGATTGGGTGAAAAAATATTTGCTGGTATTTCGGAAACTCGTTATTTCTTAGAAGCTTGGCAACCCCTCCCAATGAAAGTGCTTTTCCACAGTCTCTGCCTAGGGCTACTTGAAGAGGAAACAAACCATAGAGACAAAACTGACAACTCCTATTTTTTGTCAAGTTTCAAAGAGCTACTACAATCCATGTTGGATTTAGAGTTCCAAATTCATCTATCTATATAGGAGAGAACAGAGGGAAACCTAAATATAAAAACTGCTACTGTAGACGAAAGCTACAAACTAGAAGAAAAAAATTTGGTGAGCCAAGTGGGATTTGTGTACTGATCATTACCAAAAAGTATCATCAAGTTTGGGTGAAAAACATATTTGCTGGTATTTCGGAAACTCGTTATTTATTAGAAGCTTCTCAACCCATCTCAATGAAAGTACTTTTCCACAGTCTGTGCCTAGGGCTACTTGAAGAGGAAAGAAAACATAGAGACAAAACTGAGAACTCCTTCATTTTGTCAAGTTTCAAAGAGCTACTACAAACCATGTTGGATTTAGAGTTCCAAAATCATCTATGTATATAAAAGAGAACAGAGGGAAACCTAAATATAAAAACTGCTACTGGAGACGAACACTTCAACCTAGAAGAACAAAATTTGGTGAGCCAAGTGGATTTGTGTACTGATCATTACCACCAAGTATCATCAAGATTGGGTGAAAAAATATTTGCTGGTATTTCAGAAACTCGTTATTTCTTAGAAGCTTGGCAACCCCTCTCAATGAAAGTGCTTTTCCACAGTCAGTGCCGAGGGCTACTTGAAGAGGAAACAAACCATAGAGACAAAACTAAGAACTCCTTTATTTTGTCAAGTTTCAAAGAGCTACTACAAACCATGTTGGATTTAGAGATCCAAATTCATCTATTTATATAGGAGATAACACAGGGAAACCTAAATATAAAAACTGCTACTGTAGACGAACGCTTCAACCTAGAAGAACAAAATTTGGTGAGCCAAGTGGGATTTGTGTACTGATCATTACCACCAAGTATCATCAAGATTGGGTGAAAATATATTTGCTGGTATTTTGGAAACTCGTTATTTCTTAGAAGCTTCGCAACCCATCTCTCTGAAAGTGATTTCCACAGTATGTGCCTAGGGCTACTTGAAGAGGAAACAAACCATAGAGACAAAACTGAGAACTCCTTTATTTTGTCAAGTTTCAAAGAGCTACTACAAACCATGTTGGATTTAGAGTTCCAAATTCATCTATCTATATAGGAGAGGACAGAGGGAAACCTAAATATAAAAACTGCTACTGTAGACGAACGCTTCAACCTAGAAGAACAAAATTTGGTGAGCCAAGTGGGAATTGTGTACTGATCATTAGCAACAAGTATCATCAAGATTGGTTAAAAAATATTTGCTGGTATTTCGGAAACTTGTTATTTCTTAGAAGCTTGGCAACCCCTCTCAATGAAAGTGCTTTTCCACAGTGTGTGCCTGGGGCTACTTGAAGAGGAAACAAACCATAGACACAAAACTGAGAACATTTTTATTTTATCAAGTTTCAAAGAGCTACTACAAACCATGTTGGATTTAGAGTTCCAAATTCATCTATCTATATAGGAGAGAACAGAGGGAAACCTAAATATAAAAACTGCTACTGTAGACGAAAGCTTCAAACTAGAAGAACAAAATTTGGTGAGCCAAGTGGGATTTGTGTACTGATCATTACCACCAAGTATCATCAAGTTTGGGTGAAAAAATATTTGCTGGTATTTCGGAAACTCGTTATTTCTTAGAAGCTTCTCAACCCATCTCAATGAAAGTACTTTTCCACAGTCTGTGCCAAGGGCTACTTGAAGAGGAAACAAACCATAGAGACAAAACTGAGAACTCCTTTATTTTGTCAAGTTTCAAAGAGCTACTACAAACCATGTTGGATTTACAGTTCCAAAATCATCTATCTATATAAAAGAGAACAGAGGGAAACCTAAATATAAAAACTGCTACTGTAGACGAACGCTTCAACCTAGAAGAACAAAATTTGGTGAGCCACGTGGGATTTGTGTACTGATCATTACCACCAAGTATCATAAAGATTGGGTGAAAATATATTTGCTGGTATTTTGGAAACTCGTTATTTCCTAGAAGCTTAGCAACATATCTCAATGAAAGTGCTTTCCACAGACTCTGCCTAGGACTACTTGAAGAGGAAACAAACCATAAAGACAAAACTGAGAACTCCTTTTTTTTGTCATGTTTCAAAGAGCTACTACAATCCATGTTGGATTTAGAGTTCCAAATTCATCTATCTATATAGGAGAGGACAGAGGGAAACCTAAATATATAAACTGCTACTGTAGACGAAAGTTTCAACCTAGAAAAACAAAATTTGGTGAGCCAAGTGGGAATTGTGCACTGATCATTAGCAACCAGTATCATCAAGATTGGGTGAAAATATATTTGCTGGTATTTTGGAAACTCGTTATTTCCTAGAAGCTTGGCAACATATCTCAATGAAAGTGCTTTCCACAGACTCTGCCTAGGGCTACTTGAAGAGGAAACAAACCATAGAGACAAAACTGACAACTCCTATTTTTTGTCAAGTTTCAAAGAGCTACTACAATCCATGTTGGATTTAGAGTTCCAAATTCATCTATCTATATTGGAGAGAACAGAGGGAAACCTAAATATAAAAACTGCTACTGTAGACGAACGCTTCAACCTAGAAGAACAAAATTTGGTGAGGCAAGTGGGATTTGTGTACTGATCATTAGTAACAAGTATCATCAAGATTGGGTAAAAAATATTTGCTGGTATTTCGGAAACTCCTTATTTCTTAGGAGTTTGGCAACCCCTCTCAATGAAAGTGCTTTTCCACAGTGTGTGCCCAGGGCTACTTGAAGAGGAAACAAACCATAGAGACAAAACTGAGAACTCCTTTATTTTGTCAAGTTTCAAAGCGCTACTATAAACCATGTTGGATTTAGAGTTCCAAATTCATCTATGTATATATGAGAGAACAGAGGGAAACCTAACTATATAAACTGCTAATGTAGACGAACGCATCAACCTAGAAGAACAAAATTTGGTGAGCCATGTGGGATTTGTGTACTGATCATTATCACCAAGTATCATCAAGATTGGGTGAAAAAATATTTGCTAGTATTTTGGAAACTCGTAATTTCCTAGAAGATGGCAATCCATCTCAGTAAAAGTGCTTTCCACAGTCTGTGCCTAGGACTACTTGAAGAGGAAACAAACCATAGAGAAAAAACTGAGAACTTTTTTATTTTATCAAGTTTCAAAGAGCTACTACAAACCATGTTGGATTTAGAGTTCCAAATTCATCTATCTATATAGGAGAGAACAGAGGGAAACCTAAATATAAAAACTGCTACTGTAGACGAAAGCTTCAAACTAGAAGAACAAAATTTGGTGAGCCAAGTGGGATTTGTCTACAGATCATTACCACCAAGTATCATCAAGATTGAGTGAAAAAATATTTGCTGGTATTTCGGAAACTCGTTATTTCTTAGAAGCTTCTCAACCAATCTCAATGAAAGTACTTTTCCACAGTCTGTGCCTAGGGCGATTGAAGAGAAAACAAACCATAGAGACAAAACTGAGAACTCCTTTATTTTGTCAAGTTTCAAAGAGCTACTACAAACCATGTTGGATTTAGAGTTCCAAAATCATCTATCTATATAGGAGAGAACAGAGGGAAACCTAAATATAAAAACTGCTACTGTAGACGAACGCTTGAACCTAGAAGAACAAAATTTGGTGAGCCAAGTGGGATTTGTGTACTGATCATTACGACCAAGTATCATCAAGATTGGGTGGAAAAATGTTTTCTGGTATTTCGGAAACTTGTAATTTCTTAGAAGCTTGGCAACCCCTCTCAATGAAAGTGCTTTTCCACAGTCTGTGCCTAGGGTTTCTTGAAGAGGAAACAAACCACAGAGACAAAACTGAGAACTCCTTTATTTTGTCAAGTTTCAAAGAGCTACTACACACTATGTTGGTTTCAGAGTTCCAAATTCATCTATCTATATAGGAGAGAACACAGGGAAACCTAAATATAAAAACTGCTACTCTAGACGAACGCTTCAACCTAAAAGAACAAAAATTGGTAAGCCAAGTGAGATTTGTGTACTGATCATTACCACCAAGTATCATCAAGATTGGGTGAAAATATATTTGCTGGTATTTTGGAAACTCGTTATTTCTTAGAAGCTTGGCAACCCATCTCAATAAAAGTGCTCTCCACAGTCTGTGCCTAGGGCTACTTGAAGAGGAAACAAAGCATAGAGACAAAACTGAGAACTCCTTTATTTTGTCAAGTTTCAAAGAGCTACGACAAACCATGTTGGATTTAGAGTTCCAAATTCATCTATCTATATAGGAGAGAACAGAGGGAAACCTAAATATAAAAAATGCTACTGTAGACGAACGCTTCAACCTAGAAGAACAAAATTTGGTGAGCCAAGTGGGATTTGTGTACTGATCATTAGCAACAAGTATCATCAAGATTGGGTAAAAAATATTTGCTGGTATTTCGGAAACTTGTTATTTCTTAGAAGGTTGGCAACCCCTCTCAATGAAAGTGCTTTTCCACATTGTGTGCCTAGGGCTACTTGAAGAGGAAACAAAAAATAGGGTCAAAATTGAGAACTCCTTTATTTTGTCAAGTTTCAAAGAGCTACTACAAACCATGTTGGATTTAGAGTTTCAAATTCATCTATTTATATAGGAGAGAACAGAGGAAAACCTAAATATAAAAACTGCTACTGTAGACGAACGCTTCAACCTAGAAGAACAAAATTTGTTGAGCCAAGTGGGATTTGTGTAGTGATCATTAGCAACAAGTATAATCAAGATTTAGTGAAAAAATATTTGCTGGTATTTCGGAAACTCGTTATTTCTTAGAAGTTTGCAACCCCTCTCAATGAAAGTGCTTTTCCACAGTCTGTGCCTAGGGCTACTTGAAGAGGAAACAAACCATAGAGACAAAACTGAGACCTTTTTTATTTTATCAAGTTTCAAAGGGCTACTACAAACCATATTGGATTTAGAGTTTCAAATTCATCTATCTATATAGGAGAGAACAGAGGGAAACCTAAATATGAAAACTTCTACTGTAGACGAAAGCTTCAAACTAGAAGAACAAAATTTGGTGAGCCAAGTGGGATTTGTGTACTGATCATTACCACCAAGTATCATCAAGTTTGGGTGAAAAAACAATTGCTGGTATTTCGGAAACTCGTTATTTTTTAGAAGCGTCTCAACCCATCTCAATGAAAGTACTTTTCAACAGTCTGTGCCTAGGGCTACTTGAAGAGGAACCAAACCATAGAGACAAAACTGAGAACTCCTTCATTTTGTCAAGTTTCAAAGAGCTACTACAAACCATGTTGGATTTAGAGTTCCAAAATCATCTATCTATATAAAAGAGAACAGAGGGAAACCTAAATATAAAAACTGCTACTGTAGACGAACGCTTCAACCGAGAAGAACAAAATTTGGTGAGCCAAGTGGGATTTGTGTACTGATCATTAGCTCCACGTATCATCAAGATTGGGTGAAAAAATATTGCTGGTATTTCGGAAACTTGTAATTTCTTAGAAGCCTGGCAACCCCTCTCAATGAAAGTGCTTTTCCACAGTCTGTGCCTAGGGCTACTTGAAGAGGAAACAAACCATAGAGACAAAACTGAGAACTCCTTTTTCTTGTCAAGTTTCAAAGAGCTACTACAAATCATGTTGGATTTAGAGTTCCAAATTCATCTATCTATATATTAGAGAACACAGGGAAACCTAAATATAAAAACTGCTACTGTAGACGAACGCTTCAACCTAGAAGAACAAAATTTGGTGAGCCAAGTGGGATTTGTGTACTGATCATTACCACCAAGTATCATCAAGATTGGGTGAAAATATATTTGCTGGTATTTTGGAAACTCGTTATTTATTAGAAGCTTGGCAACCCCTCTCAATGAAAGTGCTTTTACATACTCTGTGCCTAGGGCTACTTGAAGAGGAAACAAAGCATAGAGACAAAACTGAGAACTCCTTTATTTTGTCAAGTTTCAAACAGGTACTAAAAACCATGTTGGATTTAGAGTTCCAAATTCATCTATTTATATACGAGAGAACAGAATTAAACCTAAATATAAAAACTGCTACTGTAGATGAACGCTTCAACCTAGAAGAACAAAATTTGGTTAGCCAAGTGGAATTTGTGTACTGATCATTACCACCACGTATCATCAAGATTGGGTGAAAAAATATTTGCTGGTATTTCGGAAACTCGTTATTTCTTAGAAGCTCGGCAACCCCTCCCAATGAAAGTGCTTTTCCACAGTCTGTGCCTAGGGCTACTTGAAGAGGAAACAAACCATAGAGACAAAACTGAGAACTCCTATTTTTTGTCAAGTTTCAAAGAGCTACTAAAATCCATGTTGGATTTAGAGTTCCAAATTCATCTATCTATATAGGAGAGAACAGAGGGAAACCTAAATATAAAAACTGCTACTGTAGACGAAAGCTACAAACTAGAAGAACAAAATTTGGTGAGCCAAGTGGGATTTGTGTACTGATCATTACCACCAAGTATCATCAAGTTTGAGTGAAAAGCATATTTGCTGGTATTTCGGAAACTCGTTATATATTAGAAGCTTCTCAACCCATCTCAATGAATGTACTTTTCCACAGTCTGTGCCTAGGGCTACTTGAAGAGGAAACAAAACATAGAGACAAAACTGAGAACTCCTTCATTTTGTCAAGTTTCAAAGAGCTACTACAAACCATGTTGGATTTAGAGTTCCAAATTCATCTATCTATATAGGAGAGGACAGAGGGAAACCTAAATATAAAAACTGCTACTGTAGACGAACGCTTCAACCTAGAAGAACAAAATTTGGTGAGCCAAGTGGGAATTGTGTACTGATCATTAGCAACAAGTATCATCAAGATTGGGTAAAAAATATTTGCTGGTATTTCGGAAACTTGTTATTTCTTAGAAGCTTCGCAACCCCTCTCAATGAAAGTGCTTTTCCACAGTGTGTGCCTAGGGCTACTTGAAGAGGAAACAAACCATAGACACAAAACTGAGAACATTTTTATTTTATCAAGTTTCAAAGAGCTACTACAAACCATGTTGGATTTAGAGTTCCAAATTCATCTATCTATATAGGAGAGAACAGAGGGAAACCTAAATATAAAAACTGCTACTGTAGAGGAAAGCTTCAAACTAGAAGAACAAAATTTGGTGAGCCAAGTGGGATTTGTGTACTGATCATTACCACCAAGTATCATCAAGTTTGGGTGAAAAAATATTTGCTGGTATTTCGGAAACTCGTTATTTCTTAGAAGCTTCTCAACCCATCTCAATGAAAGTACTTTTCCACAGTCTGTGCCAAGGGCTACTTGAAGAACAAACAAACCATAGAGACAAAACTGAGAACTCCTTTATTTTGTCAAGTTTCAAAGAGCTACTACAAACCATGTTGGATTTACAGTTCCAAAATCATCTATCTATATAAAAGAGAACAGAGGGAAACCTAAATATAAAAACTGCTACTGTAGACGAACGCTTCAACCTAGAAGAACAAAATTTGGTGAGCCAAGTGGGATTTGTGTACTGATCATTACCACCAAGTTTCATCAAGATTGGGTGAAAATATATTTGCTGGTATTTTGGAAACTCGTTATTTCCTAGAAGCTTGGCAACATATCTCAATGAAAGTGCTTTCCACAGACTCTGCCTAGGACTACTTGAAGAGGAAACAAACCAGAGACAAAACTGAGAACTCCTTTATTTTGTCAAGTTTCAAAGAGCTACTACAAACCATGTTGGATTTAGAGTTCCAAATTCATCTATCTATATAGGAGATAACAGAGGGAAACCTAAATATAAAAACTGCTACTGTAGACGAACGCTTCAACCTAGAAGAACAAAATTTGGTGAGCCAAGTGGGATTTGTGTACTGATCATTAGCAACAAGTATCATCAATATTGGGTAAAAAATATTTGCTGGTATTTTGGAAACTCCTTATTTCTTAGGAGCTTGGCAACCCCTCTCAATGAAACTGCTTTTCCACAGTGTGTGCCTAGGGCTACTTGAAGAGGAAACAAACCATAGAGACAAAACTGAGAACTCCTTTATTTTGTCAAGTTTCAAAATGCTACTATAAACCATGTTGGATTTAGAGTTCCAAATTCATTTATTTATATAGGAGAGAACAGAGGGAAACCTAAATATAAAAACTGCTACTGTAGACGAACGCTTCAACCTAGAAGAACAAAATTTGTTGAGCCAAGTGGGATTTGTGTAGTGATCATTAGCAACAAGTATAATCAAGATTGAGTGAAAAAATATTTGCTGGTATTTCGGAAACTCGTTATTTCTTAGAAGTTTGCAACACCTCTCAATGAAAGTGCTTTTCCACAGTCTGTGCCTAGGGCTACTTGAAGAGGAAACAAACCATAGAGACAAAACTGAGACATTTTTTATTTTATCAAGTTTCAAAGAGCTACTACAAACCATATTGGATTTAGAGTTTCAAATTCATCTATCTATATAGGAGAGAACAGAGGGAAACCTAAATATAAAAACTTCTACTGTAGACGAAAGCTTCAAACTAGAAGAACAAAATTTGGTGAGCCAAGTGGGATTTGTCTACTGATCATTACCACCAAGTATCATCAAGTTTGGGTGAAAAAATAATTGCTGGTATTTCGGAAACTCGTTATTTCTTAGAAGCGTCTCAACCCATCTCAATGAAAGTACTTTTCAACAGTCTGTGCCTAGGGCTACTTGAAGAGGAACCAAACCATAGAGACAAAACTGAGAACTCCTTCATTTTGTCAAGTTTCAAAGAGCTACTACAAACCATGTTGGATTTAGAGTTCCAAAATCATCTATCTATATAAAAGAGAACAGAGGGAAACCTAAATATAAAAACTGCTACTGTAGACGAACGCTTCAACCTAGAAGAACAAAATTTGGTGAGCCAAGTGGGATTTGTGTACTGATCATTAGCTCCACGTATCATCAAGATTGGGTGAAAAAATATTGCTGGTATTTCGGAAACTTGTAATTTCTTAGAAGCCTGGCAACCCCTCTCAATGAAAGTGCTTTTCCACAGTGTGTGCCTAGGGCTACTTGAAGAGGAAACAAACCATAGAGACAAAACTGAGAACTCCTTTATTTTGTCAAGTTTCAAAGAGCTACTATAAACCATGTTGGATTTAGAGTTCCAAATTCATTTATTTATATAGGAGAGAACAGAGGGAAACCTAAATATAAAAACTGCTACTGTGGACGAACGCTTCAACCTAGAAGAACAAAATTTGGTGAGCCAAGTGGGATTGGTGTACTGATCATTACCACCAAGTATCATCAAGATTGGGTGAAAAAATATTTGCTGGTATTTCATAAACTCGTAATTTCTAAGAAGCTTGGCAACCCCTCTCAATGAAAGTGCTTTCCCACAGTCTGTGCCTAGGGCTACTTGAAGAGGAAACAAACCATAGAGACAAAACTGAGAACTCCTTTATTTTATCAAGTTTCAAAGAGCTACTACAAACCATGTTGGATTTAGAGTTACAAATTCATCTATCTATATAGGAGAGAACAGAGGGAAACCTAAATATAAAAAATGCTACTGTAGACGAACGCTTCAACCTAGACGAACAAAATTTGGTGAGCCAAGTGGGATTTGTGTACTGATCATTACCACCAAGTATCATCAAGAATGTGTGAAAAAATATTTGCTAGTATTTTGGAAACTCGTAATTTCCTGGAAGCTTGGCAACCCATCCCAGTGAAAGTGCTTTCCACAGTCTGTGCCTAGGACTACTTGAAGAGGAAACAAACCATAGAGACAAAACTGAGAACTTTTTTATTTTATCAAGTTTCAAAGAGCTACTACAAACCATGTTGGATTTAGAGTTACAAATTCATCCATCTATATCGGAGAGAACAGAGGGAAACCTAAATATAAAAACTGCTACTGTAGACGAAAGCTTCAAACTAGAAGAAGAAAATTTGGTGAGCCAAGTTTGATTTGTCTACTGATCATTACCACCAAGTATCATCAAAATTGGGTGAAAAAATATTTGCTGGTATTTCGGAAACTCGTTATTTCTTAGAAGCTTCTCAACCCATCTCAATGAAAGTACTTTTCCACAGTCTGTGCCTAGGGCTACTTGAAGAGGAAACAAACCATAGAGACAAAACTGAGAACTCCTTCATTTTGTCAAGTTTCAAAGAGCTACTACAAACCATGTTGGATTTAGAGTTCCAAATTCATCTATCTATATAGGAGAGGACAGAGGGAAACCTAAATATAAAAACTGCTTCTGTAGACGAACGCTTCAACCTAGAAGAACAAAATTTGGTGAGCCAAGTGGGAATTGTGTACTGATCATTAGCAACAAGTATCATCAAGATTGGGTAAAAATATTTGCTGGTATTTCGGAAACTTGTTATTTCTTAGAAGCTTGGCAACCCCTCTCAATGAAAGTGCTTTTCCACAGTGTGTGCCTAGGGCTACTTGAAGAGGAAACAAACCATAGACACAAAACTGAGAACATTTTTATTTTATCAAGTTTCAAAGAGCTACTACAAACCATGTTGGATTTAGAGTTCCAAATTCATCTATCTATATAGGAGAGAACAGAGGGAAACCTAAATATAAAAACTGCTACTGTAGAGGAAAGCTTCAAACTAGAAGAACAAAATTTGGTGAGCCAAGTGGGATTTGTGTACTGATCATTACCACCAAGTATCATCAAGTTTGGGTGAAAAAATATTTGCTGGTATTTCGGAAACTCGTTATTTCTTAGAAGCTTCTCAACCCATCTCAATGAAAGTACTTTTCCACAGTCTGTGCCAAGGGCTACTTGAAGAGGAAACAAACCATAGAGACAAAACTGAGAACTCCTTTATTTTGTCAAGTTTCAAAGAGCTACTACAAGCCATGTTGGATTTACAGTTCCAAAATCATCTATCTATATAAAAGAGAACAGAGGGAAACCTAAATATAAAAACTGCTACTGTAGACGAACGCTTCAACCTAGAAGAACAAAATTTGGTGAGCCAAGTGGGATTTGTGTACTGATCATTACCACCAAGTATCATCAAGATTGGGTGAAAATATATTTGCTGGTATTTTGGAAACTCGTTATTTCCTAGAAGCTTGGCAACATATCTCAATGAAAGTGCTTTCCACAGACTCTGCCTAGGACTACTTGAAGAGGAAACAAACCAGAGACAAAACTGAGAACTCCTTTATTTTGTCAAGTTTCAAAGAGCTACTACAAACCATGTTGGATTTAGAGTTCCAAATTCATCTATCTATATAGGAGATAACAGAGGGAAACCTAAATATAAAAACTGCTACTGTAGACGAACGCTTCAACCTAGAAGAACAAAATTTGGTGAGCCAAGTGGGATTTGTGTACTGATCATTAGCAACAAGTATCATCAAGATTGGGTAAAAAATATTTGCTGGTATTTTGGAAACTCCTTATTTCTTAGGAGCTTGGCAACCCCTCTCAATGAAAGTGCTTTTCCACAGTGTGTGCCTAGGGCTACTTGAAGAGGAAACAAACCATAGAGACAAAACTGAGAACTCCTTTATTTTGTCAAGTTTCAAAGAGCTACTACAAACCATGTTGGATTTAGAGTTTCAAATTCATCTATTTATATAGGAGAGAACAGAGGAAAACCTAAATATAAAAACTGCTACTGGAGACGAACGCTTCAACCAAGAAGAACAAAATTTGTTGAGCCAAGTGGGATTTGTGTAGTGATCATTAGCAACAAGTATAATCAAGATTTAGTGAAAAAATATTTGCTGGTATTTCGGAAACTCGTTATTTCTTAGAAGTTTGCAACCCCTCTCAATGAAAGTGCTTTTCCACAGTCTGTGCCTAGGGCTACTTGAAGAGGAAACAAACCATAGAGACAAAACTGAGACCTTTTTTATTTTATCAAGTTTCAAAGAGCTACTACAAACCATATTGGATTTAGAGTTTCAAATTCATCTATCTATATAGGAGAGAACAGAGGGAAACCTAAATATAAAAACTTCTACTGTAGACGAAAGCTTCAAACTAGAAGAACAAAATTTGGTGAGCCAAGTGGGATTTGTGTACTGATCATTACCACCAAGTATCATCAAGATTGGGTGAAAAAATATTGCTGGTATTTCGGAAACTTGTAATTTCTTAGAAGCCTGGCAACCCCTCTCAGTGAAAGTGCTTTTCCACAGTCTGTGCCTAGGGCTACTTGAAGAGGAAACAAACCATAGAGACAAAACTGAGACCTCCTTCATTTTATCAAGATTCAAAGAGCTACTACAAACCATGTTGGATTTAGAGTTCCAAAATCATCTATCTATATAGGAGAGAGCAGAGGGAAACCTAAATATAAAAACTGCTACTGTAGACGAACGCTTCAACCTAGAAGAACAAATTTGGTGAGCCAAGTGGGATTTGTGTACTGATCTTTACCACCAAGTATCATCAAATTGGGTGAAAAAATATTTTCTTGTATTTCGGAAACTTGTAATTTCTTAGAGCTTGGCAACCCCTCTCAATGAAAGTGATTTTCCACAGTCTGTGCCTAGGGTTACTTGAAGAGGAAACAAACCATAGAGACAAAACTGAGAAATCCTTTATTTTGTCAAGTTTCAAAGAGCTACTACAAACCATGTTGGATTTAGAGTTCCAAATTCATCTATCTATATAGGAGAGAACACAGGGAAACCTAAATATAAAAACTGCTACTGTAGACGAACGCTTCAACCTAGAAGAACAAAATTTGGTGAGCCAAGTGGGATTTGTGTACTGATCATTACGACCAAGTATCATCAAGTTTGGGTGAAAAAATATTTGCTGGTATTTCAGAAACTCGATATTTCTTAGAAGCTCGGCAACCCCTATCAATGAAAGTGCTTTTCCACAGTCTGTGCTTAGGGCTACTTGAAGAGGAAACAAACCATAGAGACAAAACTGAGAACTCCTTTTTCTTGTCAAGTTTCAAAGAGCTACTACAATCCATGTTGGATTTAGAGTTCCAAATTCATCAATGTATATAGGAGAGAACAGAGAGAAACCTAAATATAAAAAATGCTACTGTAGACAAACGCTTCAACCTAGAAGAACAAAATTTGGTGAGCCAAGTGGGATTTGTGTACTGATCATTAGCAACAAGTATCACCAAGATTGGGTGAAAAAATATTTGCTGGTATTTTGCAAACTCGTTATTTCTTAGAAGCTTGGCAACCCATCTCAATGAAAGTGCTTTTCCACAGTCTGTGCCTAGGGCTACTTGAAGAGGAAACAAACCATAGAGACAAAAGTGAGAACTTTTTTATTTTATCAAGTTTCAAAGAGCTACTACAAACCATGTTGGATTTAGAGTTTCAAATTCATCTATCTATATAAAAGAGAACAGAGGGAAACCTAAATATAAAAACTGCTACTGTAGCGGAACGCTTCAACCTAGAAGAACAAAATTTGGTGAGCCAAGTGGATTTGTGTACTGATCATTACCACCAAGTATCATCAAGATTGGGTGAAAAAATATTTGCTGGTATTTCGGAAACTTGTAATTTCTTAAATGTTGGCAACCCCTTCAATGAAAGTGCTTTTCCACAGTCTGTGCCTAGAGCTACTTGAAGAGGAAACAAACCATAGAGACAAAACTGAGAACTCCTTTATTTGTCAAGTTTCAAAAGCTACTACAAACCATGTTGGATTTAGAGTTCCAAATTCATCAATTTATATAGGAGAGAACACAGGGAAACCTAAATATAAAAACTGCTACTGTAGACGAACGCTTCAACCTAGAAGAACAAAATTTGGTGAGCGAAGTGGGATTTGTGTACTGATCATTACCACCAAGTATCATCAAGATTGGGTGAAAATATATTTGCTGGTTTTGGAAACTCTTTATTTCTTAGAAGCTTTGCATCCCATCTCAATGAAAGGGCTTTCCACAGTCTGTGCCTAGGACTACTTGAAGAGGAAACAAACCATAGAGACAAAACTGAGAACTCCTTTATTTTGTCAAGTTTCAAAGAGCTAATACAAACCATGTTGGATTTAGAGTTCCAAATTCATCTATCTATATAGGAGAGAACAGAGGGAAACCTAAATATAAAAACTGCTACTGTAGACGAACGCTTCAACCTAGAAGAACAAAATTTGGTGAGCCAAGTTTGATTTCTGTACTGATCATTAGCAACAAGTATAATCAAGATTGGGTAAAAGATATTTGCTGGTATTTCGGAAACTTGTTATTTCTTAGAAGCTTGGCAACCCCTCTCAATGACAGTGCTTTTCCACAGTGTGTGCCTAGGGCTACTTGAAGAGGAAACAAACCATAGAGACAAAACTGAGAACTCCTTTATTTTGTCAAGTTTCAAAGAGGTACTAAAAAAACAAGTTGGATTTAGAGTTCCAAATTCATCTATCTATATATGAGAGAACAGAGTGAAACCTAAATATAAAAACTGCTACTGTAGACGAACGCTTCAACCTAGAAGAACAAAATTTGGTGAGCCAAGTGGGATTTGTGTACTGATCATTACCACCAAGTATCTTCAAGATTGGGTGAAAAAATATTTGCTGGTATTTCGGAAACTCGTAATTTCTTAGTAGCTTGGCAACCCCTCTCAATGAAAGTGCTTTTCCACAGTCTGTGCCTAGGGCTACTTGAAGAGGAAACAAACCATAGAGACAAAACTGAGAACTCCTTCATTTTGTCAAGTTTCAAAGAGCTACTACCAACCATGTTGGATTTAGAGTTGCAAAATCATCTATCTATATAAAAGAGAACAGAGGGAAACCTAAACATAAAAACTGCTACTGAAGACGAACGCTTCAACCTAGAAGAACAAAATTTGGTGAGCCAAGTGGATTTGTGTACTGATCATTACCACCAAGTATCATCTAGATTGGGTGAAAAAATATTTGCTGGTATTTCGAAAACTCGTAATTTCTAAGAAGCTTGGCAACCCCTCTCAATGAAAGTGCTTTTCCACAGTCTGTGCCTAGGGCTACTTGAAGAGGAAACAAACCATAGAGACAAAACTGAGAACTCCTTCATTTTGTCAAGTTTCAAAGAGCTACTACAAACCATGTTGGATTTAGAGTTGCAAAATAATCTATCTATCTATATAAAAGAGAACAGAGGGAAACCTAAACATAAAAACTGCTACTGAATACGAACGCTTCAACCTAGAAGAACAAAATTTGGTGAGCCAAGTGGATTTGTGTACTGATCATTACCACCAAGTATCATCTAGATTGGGTGAAAAAATATTTGCTGGTATTTCAGAAACTCGTAATTTCTAAGAAGCTTGGCAACCCTCTCAATGAAAGTGCTTTTCCACATTCTGTGCCTAGGGCTACTTGAAGAGGAAACAAACCATAGAGACAAAACTGAGACCTCCTTCATTTTGTCAAGATTCAAAGAGCTACTACAAACCATGTTGGATTTAGAGTTCCAAAATCATCTATCTATATAGGAGAGAGCAGAGGGAAACCTAAATATAAAAACTGCTACTGTAGACGAACGCTTCAACCTAGAAGAACAAAATTTGGTGAGCCAAGTGGGATTTGTGTACTGATCTTTACCACCAAGTATCATCAAGATTGGGTGAAAAAATATTTTCTTGTATTTCGGAAACTTGTAATTTCTTAGAAGCTTGGCAACCCCTCTCAATGAAAGTGATTTTCCACAGTCTGTGCCTAGGGTTACTTGAAGAGGAAACAAACCATAGAGACAAAACTGAGAACTCCTTTATTTTGTCAAGTTTCAAAGAGCTACTACAAACCATGTTGGATTTAGAGTTCCAAATTCATCTATCTATATAGGAGAGAACACAGGGAAACCTAAATATAAAAACTGCTACTGTAGACGAACACTTCAACCTAGAAGAACAAAATTTGGTGAGCCAAGTGGGATTTGTGTACTGATCATTACGACCAAGTATCATCAAGTTTGGGTGAAAAAATATTTGCTGGTATTTCGGAAACTCGATATTTCTTAGAAGCTCGGCAAACCCTATCAATGAAAGTGCTTTTCCACAGTCTGTGCTTAGGGCTACTTGAAGAGGAAACAAACCATAGAGACAAAACTGAGAATTCCTTTTTCTTGTCAAGTTTCAAAGAGCTACTACAATCCATGTTGGATTTAGAGTTCCAAATTCATCAATGTATATAGGAGAGAACAGAGAGAAACCTAAATATATAAAATGCTACTGTAGACGAACGCTTCAACCTAGAAGAACAAAATTTGGTGAGCCAAGTGGGATTTGTGTACTGATCATTAGCAACAAGTATCACCAAGATTGGGTGAAAAAATATTTGCTGGTATTTTGCAAACTCGTTATTTCTTAGAAGCTTGGCAACCCATCTCAATGAAAGTGCTTTTCCACAGTCTGTGCCTAGGGCTACTTGAAGAGGAAACAAACCATAGAGACAAAAGTGAGAACTTTTTTATTTTATCAAGTTTCAAAGAGCTACTACAAACCATGTTGGATTTAGAGTTTCAAATTCATCTATCTATATAAAAGAGAACAGAGGGAAACCTAAATATAAAAACTGCTACTGTAGCGGAACGCTTCAACCTAGAAGAACAAAATTTGGTGAGCCAAGTGGATTTGTGTACTGATCATTACCACCAAGTATCATCAAGATTGGGTGAAAAAATATTTGCTGGTATTTCGGAAACTTGTAATTTCTTAAAAGTTGGCAACCCCTTCAATGAAAGTGCTATTCCACAGTCTGTGCCTAGAGATACTTGAAGAGGAAACAAACCATAGAGACAAAACTGAGAACTCCTTTATTTTGTCAAGTTTCAAAAGCTACTACAAACCATGTTGGATTTAGAGTTCCAAATTCATCTATTTATATAGGAGAGAACACAGGGAAACCTAAATATAAAAACTGCTACTGTGACGAACGCTTCATCCTAGAAGAACAAAATTTGGTGAGCGAAGTGGGATTTGTGTACTGATCATTACCACCAAGTATCATCAAGATTGGGTGAAAATATATTTGCTGGTTTTGGAAACTCGTTATTTCTTAGAAGCTTTGCATCCCATCTCAATGAAAGGGCTTTCCACAGTCTGTGCCTAGGACTACTTGAAGAGGAAACAAACTATAGAGACAAAACTGAGAACTCCTTTATTTTGTCAAGTTTCAAAGAGCTACTACAAACCATGTTGGATTTAGAGTTCCAAATTCATCTATCTATATAGGAGAGAACAGAGGGAAACCTAAATATAAAAACTGCTACTGTAGACGAACGCTTCAACCTAGAAGAACAAAATTTGGTGAGCCAAGTTTGATTTCTGTACTGATCATTAGCAACAAGTATAATCAAGATTGGGTAAAAGATATTTGCTGGTATTTCGGAAACTTGTTATTTCTTAGAAGCTTGGCAACCCCTCTCAATGACAGTGCTTTTCCACAGTGTGTGCCTAGGGCTACTTGAAGAGGAAACAAACCATAGAGACAAAACTGAGAACTCCTTTATTTTGTCAAGTTTCAAAGAGGTACTAAAAAAACAAGTTGGATTTACAGTTCCAAATTCATCTATCTATATATGAGAGAACAGAGTGAAACCTAAATATAAAAACTGCTACTGTAGACGAACGCTTCAACCTAGAAGAACAAAATTTGGTGAGCCAAGTGGGATTTGTGTACTGATCATTACCACCAAGTACCTTCAAGATTGGGTGAAAAAATATTTGCTGGTATTTCGGAAACTCGTAATTTCTTAGTAGCTTGGCAACCCCTCTCAATGAAAGTGCTTTTCCACAGTCTGTGCCTAGGGCAACTTGAAGAGGAAACAAACCATAGAGACAAAACTGAGAACTCCTTTATTTTGTCAAGTTTCAAAGAGCTACTACAAACCATGTTGGATTTAGAGTTCCAAATTCATCTATCTATATAGGAGAGAACAGAGGGAAACCTAAATATAAAAACTGCTACTGTAGAGGAACGCTTCAACCTAGAAGAACAAAATTTGGTGAGCGAAGTGGATTTGTGTACTGATCATTACCACCAAGTATCATCAATATGGGTGAAAAAATATTTGCTGGTATTTCGGAAACTTGTAATTTCTTAGAAGCTTGGCAACCCCTCCAATGAAAGTGCTTTTCCACAGTCTGTGCCTAGAGCTACTTGAAGAGGAAACAAACCATAAAGACAAAACTGAGAACTCCTTTATTTTGTCAAGTTTCAAAAGCTACTACAAACCATGTTGGATTAGAGTTCCAAATTCATCTATTTATATAGGAGAGAACACAGGGAAACCTAAATATAAAAACTGCTACTGTAGACGAACGCTTCAACCTAGAAGAACAAAATTTGGTGAACGAAGTGGGATTTGTGTACTGATCATTACCACCAAGTATCAGCAAGATTGGGTGAAAATATATTTGCTGGAATTTTGGAAACTCGTTATTTCTAAGAAGCTTTGCAACCCATCTCAATGAATGTGCTTTCCACAGTCTGTGCCTAGGACTACTTGAAGAGGAAACAAACCATAGAGACAAAACTGAGAACTCCTTTATTTTGTCAAGTTTCAAAGAGCTACTACAAACCATGTTGGATTTAGAGTTCCAAATTCATCTATCTATATAGGAGAGAACAGAGGGAAACCTAAATATAAAAACTGCTACTGTAGACGAACGCTTCAACATAGAAGAACAAAATTTGGTGAGCCAAGTGGGATTTGTGTACTGATCATTACCAACAAGTATCTTCAAGATTGGGTGAAAAAATATTTGCTGGTATTCGGAAACTCGTAATTTCTTAGTAGCTTGACAACCCCTCTCAATGAAAGTGCTTTTCCATAGTCTGTGCCTAGGGCTACTTGAAGAGGAAACAAACCATAGAGACAAAACTGAGAACTCCTTTATTTTGTCAAGTTTCAAAGAGCTACTACAAACCATGTAGGATTTAGAGTTCCAAATTCATCTATCTATATAGGAGAGAACACAGGGAAACCTAAATATAAAAAGTGCTACTGTAGACGAACGCTTCAACCTAGAAGAACAAAATTTGGTGAGCCAAGTGGATTTGTGTACTGATCATTACCACCAAGTATCATCACGATTGGGTGAAAAAATATTTGCTGGTATTTCGGAAACTTGTAATTTCTTAGAAGCTTGGCAACCCCTCTCAATAAAAGTGCTTTTCCACAGTCTGTGCCTAGAGCCACTTGAAGAGGAAACAAACCATAGAGACAAAACTGAGAACTCCTTTATTTTGTCAAGTTTCAAAAGCTACTACAAACCATGTTGGATTTAGAGTTCCAAATTCATCTATTTATATATTAGAGAACACAGGGAAACCTAACTGTAAAAACTGCTACTGTAGACGAACGCTTCAACCTAGAAGAACAAAATTTGGTGAGCGAAATGGGATTTGTGTACTGATCATTGCCACCAAGTATCATCAAGATTGGTGAAAATATATTTGCTGGAATTTTGGAAACTTCTTATTTCTTAGAAGCTAGGCAACCCATCTCAATGAAAGTGCTTTCCACAGTCTGTGCCTAGGACTACTTGAAGAGGAAACAAACCATAGAGACAAAACTGAGAACTCCTTTATTTTGTCAAGTTTCAAAGAGCTACTACAAACCATGTTGGATTTAGAGTTCCAAATTCATCTATCTATATAGGAGAGAACAGAGGGAAACCTAAATATAAAAACTGCTACTGTAGACGAACGCTTCAACATAGAAGAACAAAATTTGGTGAGCCAAGTGGGATTTGTGTACTGATCATTACCAACAAGTATCTTCAAGATTGGGTGAAAAAATATTTGCTGGTATTCGGAAACTCGTAATTTCTTAGTAGCTTGACAACCCCTCTCAATGAAAGTGCTTTTCCATAGTCTGTGCCTAGGGCTACTTGAAGAGGAAACAAACCATAGAGACAAAACTGAGAACTCCTTTATTTTGTCAAGTTTCAAAGAGCTACTACAAACCATGTAGGATTTAGAGTTCCAAATTCATCTATCTATATAGGAGAGAACACAGGGAAACCTAAATATAAAAAGTGCTACTGTAGACGAACGCTTCAACCTAGAAGAACAAAATTTGGTGAGCCAAGTGGATTTGTGTACTGATCATTACCACCAAGTATCATCACGATTGGGTGAAAAAATATTTGCTGGTATTTCGGAAACTTGTAATTTCTTAGAAGCTTGGCAACCCCTCTCAATAAAAGTGCTTTTCCACAGTCTGTGCCTAGAGCCACTTGAAGAGGAAACAAACCATAGAGACAAAACTGAGAACTCCTTTATTTTGTCAAGTTTCAAAAGCTACTACAAACCATGTTGGATTTAGAGTTCCAAATTCATCTATTTATATATTAGAGAACACAGGGAAACCTAACTGTAAAAACTGCTACTGTAGACGAACGCTTCAACCTAGAAGAACAAAATTTGGTGAGCGAAATGGGATTTGTGTACTGATCATTACCACCAAGTATCAACAAGATTGGTGAAAATATATTTGCTGGTATTTTGGAAACTCCTTATTTCTTAGAAGCTTGGCAACCCATCTCAATGAAAGTGCTTTCCACAGTCTGTGCCTAGGGCTACTTGAAGAGGAAACTAACCATAGAGACAAAACTGAGAACTCCTTTATTTTGTCAAGTTTCAAAGAGCTACTACAAACCATGTTGGATTTAGAGTTCCAAATTCATTTATCTATATAGGAGAGAACAGAGGGAAACCTAAATATAAAAACTGCAACTGTAGACGAAAGCTTCAAACTAGAAGAACAAAATTTGGTGAGCCAAGTGGGATTTGTGTACTGATCATTACCAACAAGTATCATCAAGATTGGGTGAAAAAATATTTGCTGGTATTTCGGAAACTCGTAATTTCTTAGAAGCTTGGGAACTCCTCTCAATGAAAGTGCTTTTCCACAGTCTGTGCCTAGGACTACTTGAAGAGGAAACAAACCATAGAGACAAAACTGAGAACTCCTTTATTTTGTCAAGTTTCAAAGAGCTACTACAAACCATGTTGGATTTAGAGTTCAAAATTCATCTATTTATATAGGAGAGAACACGGGGAAACCTAAATGTAAAAACTGCTACTGTAGACGAACGCTTCAACCTAGAAGAACAAAATTTGGTGAGCCAAGTGGGATTTGTGTACTGATCATTACCACCAAGTATCATCAAGATTGGGTGAAAATATATTTGCTGGTATTTGGAAACTCGTTATTTCTTAGAAGCTTCGCAACCCATCTCTCTGAAAGTGATTTCCACAGTATGTGCCTAGGGCTACTGGAAGAGGAAACAAACCATAGAGACAAAACTGAGAACTCCATTATTTTGTCAAGTTTCAAAGAGCTACTACATACCATGTTGGATTTAGAGTTCCAAATTCATCTATCTATATAGGAGAGAACAGAGGGAAACCTAAATATAAAAACTGCTACTGTAGACGAACGCTTCAACCTAGAAGAACAAAATTTGGTGAGCCAAGTGTGATTTGTGTACTGATCATTAGCAACAAGTATCATCAAGATTGGGTAAAAAATATTTGCTGGTATTTCGGAAACTTGTTATTTCTTAGAAGCTTGGCAACCCCTCTCAATGAAAGTGCTTTTCCACATTGTGTGCCTAGGGCTAGTTGAAGAGGAAACAAACCATAGACACAAAACTGAGAACTCCTTTATTTTGTCAAGTTTCAAAGATGTACTAAAAACCATGTTGGATTTAGAGTTCCAAATTCATCTATTTATGTACGAGAGAACAGAATGAAACCTAAATATAAAAACTGCTATTGTAGACGAACGCTTCAACCTAGAAGAACAAAATTTGGTAAGCCAAGTGGGATTTGTGTACTGATCATTAGCAACAAGTATAATCAAGATTTGTTGAAAAAATATTTGCTGGTATTTCGGAAACTCGTTATTTCTTAGAAGATTCTCAACCCATCTCAATGAAAGTACTTTTCCACAGTCTGTCCCTAGGGCTACTTGAAGAGGAAACAAACCATAGAGACAAAACTGAGAACTCCTTCATTTTGTCAAGTTTCAAAGAGCTACTACAAACCATGTTGGATTTAGAGTTGCAAAATCATCTATCTATATAAAAGAGAACAGAGGGAAACCTAAACATAAAAACTGCTACTGAAGACGAACGCTTCAACCTAGAAGAACAAAATTTGGTGAGCCAAGTGGATTTGTGTACTGATCATTACCACCAAGTATAATCTAGATTGGGTGAAAAAATATTTGCTGGTATTTCGGAAACTCGTAATTTCTAAGAAGCTTGGCAACCCCTCTCAATGAAAGTGCTTTTCCACAGTCTGTGCCTAGGGCTACTTTAAGAGGAAACAAACCATAGAGGCAAAACTGAGAACTCCTTCATTTTGTCAAGTTTCAAAGAGCTACTACAAACCATGTTGGATTTAGAGTTGCAAAATCATCTATCTATATAAAAGAGAACAGAGGGAATCCTAAACATAAAAACTGCTACTGAAGACGAACGCTTCAACCTAGAAGAACAAAATTTGGTGAGCCAAGTGGATTTGTGTACTGATCATTACCACCAAGTATCATCTAGATTGGGTGAAAAAATATTTGCTGGTATTTCGGAAACTCATAATTTCTAAGAAGCTTGGCAACCCCTCTCAATGAAAGTGCTTTTCCACAGTCTGTGCCTAGGGCTACTTGAAGAGGAAACAAACCATAGAGACAAAACTGAGAACTCCTTCATTTTGTCAAGTTTCAAAGAGCTACTACAAACCATGTTGGATTTAGAGTTGCAAAATCATCTATCTATATAAAAGAGAACAGAGGGAAACCTAAACATAAAAACTGCTACTGAAGACGAACGCTTCAAACTAGAAGAACAAAATTTGGTGAGCCAAGTGGATTTGTGTACTGATCATTACCACCAAGTATCATCTAGATTGGGTGAAAAAATATTTGCTGGTATTTCGGAAACTCGTAATTTCTAAGAAGCTTGGCAACCCCTCTCAATGAAAGTGCTTTTCCACAGTCTGTGCCTAGGGCTACTTGAAGAGGAAACAAACCATAGAGACAAAACTGAGAACTCCTTCATTTTGTCAAGTTTCAAAGAGCTACTACAAACCATGTTGGATTTAGAGTTGCAAAATAATCTATCTATCTATATAAAAGAGAACAGAGGGAAACCTAAACATAAAAACTGCTACTGAAGACGAACGCTTCAACCTAGAAGAACAAAATTTGGTGAGCCAAGTGGATTTGTGTAATGATCATTACCACCAAGTATCATCTAGATTGGGTGAAAAAATATTTGCTGGTATTTCGGAAACTCGTAATTTCTAAGAAGCTTGGCAACCCCTCTCAATGAAAGTGCTTTTCCACAGTCTGTGCCTAGGGCTACTTGAAGAGGAAACAAACCATAGAGACAAAACTGAGAACTCCTTCATTTTGTCAAGTTTCAAAGAGCTACTAGAAACCATGTTGGATTTAGAGTTCCAAAATCATCTATCTATATAGGAGAGAGCACAGGGAAACCTAAATATAAAAACTGTTACTGTAGACGAACACTTCAACCTAGAAGAACAAAATTTGGTGAGCCAAGTGGGATTTGTGTACTGATCTTTACCACCAAGTATCATCAAGTTTGGGTGAAAAAATATTTTCTGGTATTTCGGAAACTTGTAATTTCTTAGAAACTTGGCAACCCCTCTCAATGAAAGTGCTTTTCCACAGTCTGTGCCTAGGGTTACTTGAAGAGGAAACAAACCATAGAGACAAAACTGAGAACTCCTTTTTCTTGTCAAGTTTCAAAGAGCTACTACAATCCATGTTGGATTTAGAGTTCCAAATTCATCAATGTATATAGGAGAGAACAGAGAGAAACCTAAATATAAAAAATGCTACTGTAGACGAACGCTTCAACCTAGAAGAACAAAATTTGGTGAGCCAAGTGGGATTTGTGTACTGATCATTAGCAACAAGTATCATCAAGATTGGGTGAAAAAATATTTGCTGGTATTTTGCAAACTCGTTATTTCTTAGAAGCTTGGCAACCCCTCTCAATGAAAGTGCTTTTCCACATTGTGTGCCTAGGGCTAGTTGAAGAGGAAACAAACCATAGACACAAAACTGAGAACTCCTTTATTTTGTCAAGTTTCAAAGATGTACTAAAAACCATGTTGGATTTAGAGTTCCAAATTCATCTATTTATGTACGAGAGAACAGAATGAAACCTAAATATAAAAACTGCTATTGTAGACGAACGCTTCAACCTAGAAGAACAAAATTTGGGTAGCCAAGTGGGATTTGTGTACTGATCATTAGCAACAAGTATAATCAAGATTTGTTGAAAAAATATTTGCTGGTATTTCGGAAACTCGTTATTTCTTAGAAGATTCTCAACCCATCTCAATGAAAGTACTTTTCCACAGTCTGTCCCTAGGGCTACTTGAAGAGGAAACAAACCATAGAGACAAAACTGAGAGCTCCTTCATTTTGTCAAGTTTCAAAGAGCTACTACAAACCATGTTGGATTTAGAGTTGCAAAATCATCTATCTATATAAAAGAGAACAGAGGGAAACCTAAACATAAAAACTGCTACTGAAGACGAACGCTTCAACCTAGAAGAACAAAATTTGGTGACCCAAGTGGATTTGTGTACTGATCATTACCACCAAGTATAATCTAGATTGGGTGAAAAAATATTTGCTGGTATTTCGGAAACTCGTAATTTCTAAGAAGCTTGGCAACCCCTCTCAATGAAAGTGCTTTTCCACAGTCTGTGCCTAGGGCTACTTGAAGAGGAAACAAACCATAGAGGCAAAACTGAGAACTCCTTCATTTTGTCAAGTTTCAAAGAGCTACTACAAACCATGTTGGATTTAGAGTTGCAAAATCATCTATCTATATAAAAGAGAACAGAGGGAAACCTAAACATAAAAACTGCTACTGAAGACGAACGCTTCAACCTAGAAGAACAAAATTTGGTGAGCCAAGTGGATTTGTGTACTGATCATTACCACCAAGTATCATCTAGATTGGGTGAAAAAATATTTGCTGGTATTTCGGAAACTCGTAATTTCTAAGAAGCTTGGCAACCCCTCTCAATGAAAGTGCTTTTCCACAGTCTGTGCCTAGGGCTACTTGAAGAGGAAACAAACCATAGAGACAAAACTGAGAACTCCTTTATTTTGTCAAGTTTCAAAGAGCTACTACAATCCATGTTGGATTTAGAGTTCCAAATTCATCTATTTATATAGGAGAGAACACAGGGAAACCTAAATATAAAAACTGCTACTGTAGACGAACGCTTCAACCTAGAAGAACAAAATTTGGTGAGCGAAGTGGGATTTGTGTACTAATCATTACCACCAAGTATCATCATAGATTGGGTGAAAATATATTTGCTGGTATTTTGGAAACTCGTTATTTCTTAGAAGCTTTGCAACCCATCTCAATGAAAGTGCTTTCCACAGTCTGTGCCTAGGACTACTTGAAGAGGAAACAAACCATAGAGACAAAACTGAGAACTCTTTGATTTTGTCAAGTTTCAAAGAGCTACTACAAACCATGTTGGATTTAGAGTTCCAAATTCATCTATCTATATAGGAGAGAACAGAGGGAAACCTATATATAAAAACTGCTACTGTAGACGAACGCTTCAACCTAGAAGAACAAAATTTGGTGAGCCAAATTTGATTTGTTTACTGATCATTAGCAACAAGTATCATCAAGATTGGGTAAAAAATATTTGCTGGTATTTCGGAAACTTGTAATTTCTTAGAAGCTTGGCAACCCCTCTCAATGAAAGTGCTTTTCCACAGTCTGTGCCTAGAGCTACTTGAAGAGGAAACAAACCATAGAGACAAAACTGAGAACTCCTTTATTTTGTCAAGTTTCAAAGAGCTACTACAATCCATGTTGGATTTAGAGTTCCAAATTCATCAATCTATATAGGAGAGAACAGAGAGAAACCTAAATATAAAAACTGCTACTGTAGACGAATGCTTCAACCTAGAAGAACAAAATTTGGTGAGCCAAGTGGGATTTGTGTACTGATCATTACCACCAAGTATTATCAAGATTGGGTGAAAAAATATTTGCTGGTATTTCGGAAACTCGTAATTTCTTAGAAGCTTGGCAACCCCTCTCAATGAAAGTGCTTTTCCACAGTCTGTGCCTAGGGCGACTTGAAGAGGAAACAAACCATACAGACAAAACTGAGAACTCCTTTTTTTTGTCAAGTTTCAAAGAGCCACTACAAACCATATTGGATTTAGAGTTCCAAATTCATCGATCTATATAGGAGAGGACAGAGGGAAACCTAAATATAAAAACTGCTACTGTAGACGAACGCTTCAACCTAGAAGAACAAAATTTGGTGAGCCAAGTGGGAATTTTGTACTGATCATTAGCAACAAGTATCATCAAGATTGGGTAAAAAATATTTGCTCATATTTCGGAAATTTTATTTCTTAGAAGCTTGGCAACCCCTCTCAATGAAAGTGCTTTTCCACAGTGTGTGCCTAGGGCTACTTGAATAGGAAACAAACCATAGAGACAAAACCGAGAACTCCTTTATTTTGTCATGTTTCAAAAAGGTACTAAAAACCATGTTGGATTTAGAGTTCCAAATTCATCTATTTATATAGGAGAGAACATAGGGAAACCTAAATATAAAAACTGCTACTGTAGACGAACGCTTCAACCTAGAAGAACAAAATTTGGTGAGCCAAGTGGGATTTGTGTACTGATCATTACCACCAAGTATCATCAAGATTGGGTGAAAATATATTTGCTGGTATTTTGGAAACTTGTTATTTCTTAGAAGCTTGGCAACCCATCTCAATGAAAGTGCTTTCCACACTCTGTGCCTAGGGCTACTTGAAGAGGAAACAAACCATAGAGATAAAACTGAGAACTCCTTTTTTTTGTCAAGTTTCAAAGAGCTACTACAATCCGAGTTGGATTTAGAGTTACAAATTTATCTATCTATATATGAGAGAACAGAGTGAAACCTAACTATAAAAACTGCTACTGTTGACGAATGCATCAACCTAGAAGAACAAAATTTGGTGAGTCAAGTGTGATTTGTGTACTGATCATTACCACCAAGTATCATCAAGATTGGGTGAAAAAATATTTGCTGATATTTTGGAAACTCGTTATATCTTAGAAGCTTGGCAACCCATCTCAATGAAAGTGCTTTTACAGTCTATGCCTAGGGCTACTTGAAGAGGAAACAAACCATAGAGACAAAACTGAGAAATCCTTTATTTTTTCAAGTTTCAAAGAGCTACTACAAAGCATGTTGGATTTAGAGTTCCAAATTAATCTATCTATATAGGAGAGAACAGAGGGAAACCTAAATATAAAAAATGCTACTGTAGACGAAAGCTTCAAACTAGAAGAACAAAATTTGGTAAGCCAAGTGGGATTTCTGTACTGATCATTACCACCATCTGTCATCAAGATTGGGTGAAAAAATATTTGCTGGTATTTCGGAAACTCGTTATTTCTTAGAAGCTTCTCAACCCATCTCAATGAAAGTTCTTTTCCACAGTCTGTGCCTAGGTCTACTTCAAGAGGAAACTAACCATAGAGACAAAACTGAGAACTTCTTTATTTTGTCAAGTTTCAAAGAGATACTACAAACCATGTTGGATTTAGAGTTCCAAATTCATCAATCTATATAGGAGAGAACACAGGGAAACCTAAATATAAAAACTGCTACTGTAGACGAATGCTTCAACGTAGAAGAACAAAATTTGGTGAGCCAAGTGGATTTGTGTACTGATCATTACCAAAAAGTATCATCAAGATTGGGTGAATAAATATTTGCTGGTATTTCGGAAACTTGTTATTTCTTAGAAGCTTGGCAACCCCTCTCAATGAAAGTGCTTTTCCACAGTCTGTGCCTAGAGCTACTTGAAGAGGAAACAAACCATAGAGACAAAACTGAGAACTCCTTTATTTTGTCAAGTTTCAAAGAGCTACTACAATCCATGTTGGATTTAGAGTTCCAAATTCATCTATTTATATAGGAGAGAACATAGGGAAACCTAAATATAAAAACTGCTACTGTAGACGAACGCTTCAACCTAGAAGAACAAAATTTGGTGAGCGAAGTGGGATTTGTGTACTAATCATTACCACCAAGTATCATCATAGATTGGGTGAAAATATATTTGCTGGTATTTTGGAAACTCGTTATTTCTTAGAAGCTTTGCAACCCATCTCAATGAAAGTGCTTTCCACAGTCTGTGCCTAGGACTACTTGAAGAGGAAACAAACCATAGAGACAAAACTGAGAACTCTTTTATTTTGTCAAGTTTCAAAGAGCTACTACAAACCATGTTGGATTTAGAGTTCCAAATTCATCTATCTATATAGGAGAGAACAGAGGGAAACCTAAATATAAAAACTGCTACTGTAGACGAACGCTTCAACCTAGAAGAACAAAATTTGGTGAGCCAAGTTTGATTTGTGTACTGATCATTAGCAACAAGTATCATCAAGATTGGGTAAAAAATATTTGCTGGTATTTCGGAAACTTGTTATTTCTTAGAAGCTTGGCAACCCCTCTCAATGAAAGTGCTTTTCCACAGTCTGTGCCTAGAGCTACTTGAAGAGGAAACAAACCATAGAGACAAAACTGAGAACTCCTTTATTTTGTCAAGTTTCAAAGAGCTACTACAATCCATGTTGGATTTAGAGTTCCAAATTCATCTATTTATATAGGAGAGAACACAGGGAAACCTAAATATAAAAACTGCTACTGTAGACGAACGCTTCAACCTAGAAGAACAAAATTTGGTGAGCGAAGTGGGATTTGTGTACTAATCATTACCACCAAGTATCATCATAGATTGGGTGAAAATATATTTGCTGGTATTTTGGAAACTCGTTATTTCTTAGAAGCTTTGCAACCCATCTCAATGAAAGTGCTTTCCACAGTCTGTGCCTAGGACTACTTGAAGAGGAAACAAACCATAGAGACAAAACTGAGAACTCTTTGATTTTGTCAAGTTTCAAAGAGCTACTACAAACCATGTTGGATTTAGAGTTCCAAATTCATCTATCTATATAGGAGAGAACAGAGGGAAACCTAAATATAAAAACTGCTACTGTAGACGAACGCTTCAACCTAGAAGAACAAAATTTGGTGAGCCAAGTTTGATTTGTGTACTGATCATTAGCAACAAGTATCATCAAGATTGGGTAAAAAATATTTGCTGGTATTTCGGAAACTTGTAATTTCTTAGAAGCTTGGCAACCCCTCTCAATGAAAGTGCTTTCCCACAGTCTGTGCCTAGAGCTACTTGAAGAGGAAACAAACCATAGAGACAAAACTGAGAACTCCTTTATTTTGTCAAGTTTCAAAGAGCTACTACAATCCATGTTGGATTTAGAGTTCCAAATTCATCAATCTATATAGGAGAGAACAGAGAGAAACCTAAATATAAAAACTGCTACTGTAGACGAATGCTTCAACCTAGAAGAACAAAATTTGGTGAGCCAAGTGGGATTTGTGTACTGATCATTACCACCAAGTATCATCAAGATTGGGTGAAAAAATATTTGCTGGTATTTCGGAAACTCGTAATTTCTTAGAAGCTTTGCAACCCCTCTCAATGAAAGTGCTTTTCCACAGTCTGTGCCTAGGGCGACTTGAAGAGGAAACAAACCATACAGACAAAACTGAGAACTCCTTTTTTTTGTCAAGTTTCAAAGAGCCACTACAAACCATATTGGATTTAGAGTTCCAAATTCATCGATCTATATAGGAGAGGACAGAGTGAAACCTAAATATAAAAACTGCTACTGTAGATGAACGCTTCAACCTAGAAGAACAAAATTTGGTGAGCCAAGTGGGAATTGTGTACTGATCATTAGCAACAAGTATCATCAAGATTGGGTAAAAAATATTTGCTCATATTTCGTAAAATTGTTATTTCTTAGAAGCTTGGCAACCCCTCTCAATGAAAGTGCTTTTCCACAGTGTGTGCCTAGGGCTACTTGAATAGGAAACAAACCATAGAGACAAAACCGAGAACTCCTTTATTTTGTCATGTTTCAAAGAGGTACTAAAAACCATGTTGGATTTAGAGTTCCAAATTCATCTATTTATATAGGAGAGAACATAGGGAAACCTAAATATAAAAACTGCTACTGTAGACGAACGCTTCAACCTAGAAGAACAAAATTTGGTGAGCCAAGTGGGATTTGTGTACTGATCATAGCAACAAGTATAATCAAGATTTAGTGAAAAAATGTTTGCTGGTATTTCGGAAACTCGTTATTCCTTAGAAGCTTGGCAACCCCTCTCAATGAAAGTGCTTTTCAACGGTCTGTGCCTAGGGCTTCTTGAAGAGGAAACAAACCATAGAGACAAAACTGAGAACTCCTTTATTTTGTCAAGTTTCAAAGAGCTACTACAAACCATGTTGGATTTAGAGTTCCAAAATCATCTATCTATATAGGAGAGGACAGAGGGAAACCTAAATATATAAACTGCTACTGTAGACGAACGCTTCAACCTAGAAGAACAAAATTTGGTGAGCCAAGTGGGAATTGTGCACTGATCATTAGCAACCAGTATCATCAAGATTGGGTAAAAAATATTTGCTGGTATTTCGGAAACTTGTTATTTCTTAGAAGCTTTGCAACCCCTCTCAATGAAAGTGCTTTTCCACAGTGTGTGCCTAGGGCTACTTGAAGAGGAAACAAACCATAGACACAAAACTGAGAACATTTTTATTTTGTCAAGTTTCAAAGAGCTATTACAAACCATGTTGGATTTAGAGTTCCAAATTCATCTATCTATATAGGAGAGAACAGAGGGAAACCTAAATATAAAAACTGCTACTGTAGACGAACGCTTCAACCTAGAAGAACAAAATTTGGTGAGCCAAGTTTGATTTGTGTACTGATCATTAGCAACAAGTATCATCAAGATTGGGTAAAAAATATTTGCTGGTATTGCGGAAACTTGTAATTTCTTAGAAGCTTGCAACCCCTCTCAATGAAAGTGCTTTTCCACAGTCTGTGCCTAGAGCTACTTGAAGAGGAAACAAACCATAGAGACAAAACTGAGAACTCCTTTATTTTGTCAAGTTTCAAAGAGCTACTACAATCCATGTTGGATTTAGAGTTCCAAATTCATCAATCTATATAGGAGAGAACAGAGAGAAACCTAAATATAAAAACTGCTACTGTAGACGAATGCTTCAACCTAGAAGAACAAAATTTGGTGAGCCAAGTGGGATTTGTGTACTGATCATTACCACCAAGTATCATCAAGATTGGGTGAAAAAATATTTGCTGGTATTTCGGAAACTCGTAATTTCTTAGAAGCTTGGCAACCCCTCTCAATGAAAGTGCTTTTCCACAGTCTGTGCCTAGGGCGACTTGAAGAGGAAACAAACCATACAGACAAAACTGAGAACTCCTTTTTTTTGTCAAGTTTCAAAGAGCCGCTACAAACCATATTGGATTTAGAGTTCCAAATTCATCGATCTATATAGGAGAGGACAGAGTGAAACCTAAATATAAAAACTGCTACTGTAGACGAACGCTTCAACCTAGAAGAACAAAATTTGGTGAGCCAAGTGGGAATTGTGTACTGATCATTAGCAACAAGTATCATCAAGATTGGGTAAAAAATATTTGCTCATATTTCGGAAACTTGTTATTTCTTAGAAGCTTGGCAACCCCTCTCAATGAAAGTGCTTTTCCACAGTGTGTGCCTAGGGCTACTTGAATAGGAAACAAACCATAGAGACAAAACCGAGAACTCCTTTATTTTGTCATGTTTCAAAGAGGTACTAAAAACCATGTTGGATTTAGAGTTCCAAATTCATCTATTTATATAGGAGAGAACATAGGGAAACCTAAATATAAAAACTGCTACTGTAGACGAACGCTTCAACCTAGAAGAACAAAATTTGGTGAGCCAAGTGGGATTTGTGTACTGATCATAGCAACAAGTATAATCAAGATTTAGTGAAAAAATATTTGCTGGTATTTCGGAAACTCGTTATTTCTTAGAAGCTTGGCAACCCCTCTCAATGAAAGTGCTTTTCAACGGTCTGTGCCTAGGGCTTCTTGAAGAGGAAACAAACCATAGAGACAAAACTGAGAACTCCTTTATTTTGTCAAGTTTCAAAGAGCTACTACAAACCATGTTGGATTTAGAGTTCCAAAATCATCTATCTATATAGGAGAGGACAGATTGAAACCTAAATATATAAACTGCTACTGTAGACGAACGCTTCAACCTAGAAGAACAAAATTTGGTGAGCCAAGTGGGAATTGTGCACTGATCATTAGCAACCAGTATCATCAAGATTGGGTAAAAAATATTTGCTGGTATTTCGGAAACTTGTTATTTCTTAGAAGCTTGGCAACCCCTCTCAATGAAAGTGCTTTTCCACAGTGTGTGCCTAGGGCTACTTGAAGAGGAAACAAACCATAGACACAAAACTGAGAACTTTTTTATTTTATCAAGTTTCAAAGAGCTACTACAAACCATGTTGGATTTAGAGTTCCAAATTCATCTATCTATATAGGAGAGAACAGAGGGAAACCTAAATATAAAAACTGCTACTGTAGACGAAAGCTTCAAACTAGAAGAACAAAATTTGGTGAGCCAAGTGGGATTTGTGTACTGATCATTACCACCAAGTATCATCAAGATTGGGTGAAAATATATTTGCTGGTATTTTGGAAACTCGTTATTTCCTAGAAGCTTGGCAACATATCTCAATGAAAGTGCTTTCCACAGACTCTGCCTAGGGCTACTTGAAGAGGAAACAAACCATAGAGACAAAACTGAGAACTCCTTTATTTTTTCAAGTTTCAAAGAGCTACTACAAACCATGTTGGATTTAGAGTTCCAAATTCATCTATCTATATAGGAGATAACAGAGGGAAACATAAATATAAAAACTGCTACTGTAGACGAACGCTTCAACCTAGAAGAACAAAATTTGGTGAGCAAAGTGGGATTTGTGTACTGATCATTAGCAACAAGTATCATCAAGATTGGGTAAAAAATATTTGCTGGTATTTCGGAAACTCGTTATTTCTTAGAAGCTTGGCAACCCCTCTCAATGAAAGTGCTTTTCCACAGTGTGTTCCTAGGGCTACTTGAAGAGGAAAAAAACCATAGAGACAAAACTGAGAACTCCTTTATTTTGTCAAGTTTCAAAGAGCTACTATAAACCATGTTGGATTTAGAGTTCCAAATTCATTTATTTATATAGGAGAGAACAGAGGGAAACCTAAATATAAAAACTGCTACTGTAGACGAACGCTTCAACCTAGAAGAACAAAATTTGGTGAGCCAAGTGGGATTGGTGTTCTGATCATTACCACCAAGTATCATCAAGATTGGGTGAAAAAATATTTGCTGGTATTTCATAAACTCGTAATTTCTAAGAAGCATGGCAACCCCTCTCAATGAAAGTGCTTTTCCACAGTCTGTGCCTAGGGCTACTTGAAGAGGAAACAAACCATAGAGACAAAACTGAGAACTCCTTTATTTTATCAAGTTTCAAAGAGCTACTACAAACCATGTTAGATTTAGAGTTCCAAATTCATCCATGTATATATGAGAGAACAGAGGGAAACCTAACTATAAAAACTGCTAATGTAGACGAACGCATCAACCTAGAAGAACAAAATTTGGTGAGCCAAGTGGGATTTGTGTACTGATCATTACCACCAAGTATCATCAAGATTGGGTGAAATAATATTTGCTAGTATTTTGGAAACACGTAATTTCCTAGAAGATGGCAATCCATCTCAGTGAAAGTGCTTTCCACAGTCTGTGCCTAGGACTAATTGAAGAGGAAACAAACCATAGAGAAAAAACTGAGAACTTTTTTATTTTATCAAGTTTCAAAGAGCTACTACAAACCATGTTGGATTTAGAGTTCCAAATTCATCTATCTATATAGAAGAGAACAGAGGGAAACCTAAATATAAAAACTGCTACTGTAGACGAACGCTTCAACCTAGAAGAACAAAATTTGGTGAGCCAAGTGGGATTTGTGTACTGATCTTTACCACCAAGTATCATCAAGTTTGGGTGAAAAAATATTTTCTGGTATTTCGGAAACTTGTAATTTCTTAGAAGCTTGGCAACCCCTCTCAATGAAAGTGCTTTTCCACAGTCTGTGAATAGGGTTACTTGAAGAGGAAACAAACCATAGAGACAATACTGAGAACTCCTTTATTTTGTCAAGTTTCAAAGAGCTACTACAAACCATGTTGGATTTAGAGTTCCAAATTCATCTATCTATATAGGAGAGAACACAGGGAAACCTAAATATAAAAACTGCTACTGTAGACGAATGCTTCAACCTAGAAGAACAAAATTTGGTGAGCCAAGTGGGATTTGTGTACTGATCATTACGACCAAGTTTCATCAAGTTTGGGTGAAAAAATATTTGCTGGTATTTCGGAAACTCGATATTTCTTAGAAGCTCGGCAACCAATATCAATGAAAGTGCTTTTCCACAGTCTGTGCCTAGGGCTACTTGAAGAGGAAACAAACCATAGAGACAAAACTGAGAATTCCTTTATTTTATCAAGTTTAAAAGACCTACTACAAACCATGTTGGATTTAGAGTTCCAAATTCATCTATCTATATATGAGAGAACAGAGGGAAACCTAACTATAAATACTGCTACTGTAGACGAACGCATCAACATAGAAGAACAAAATTTGGTGAGCCAAGTGGGATTTGTGTACTGATCATTACCACCAAGTATCATCAAGATTGGGTGAAAAAATATTTGCTGGTATTTTGGAAACTCGTTATTTCTTAGAAGCTTGGCAACCCATCTCAGTGAAAGTGCTTTCCACAGTCTGTGCCAAGGACTACTTGAAGAGGAAACAAACCATAGAGACAAAACTGAGAACTTTTTTATTTTATCAAGTTTCAAAGAGCTACTACAAACCATGTTGGATTTAGAGTTCCAAATTCATCTATCTATATAGAAGAGAACAGAGGGAAACCTAAATATAAAAACTGCTACTGTAGACGAAAGCTTCAAACTAGAAGAACAAAATTTGGTGAACCAAGTGGCATTTGTGTACTGATCATTACCAAAAAGAATCATCAAGTTTGGGTGAATAAATATTTGCTGGTATTTCGGAAACTAGTTATTTCTTAGAAGCTTGGCAACCCCTCTCAATGAAAGTGCTTTTCCACAGTCTGTGCCTAGAGCTACTTGAAGAGGAAACAAACCATAGAGACAAAACTGAGAACTCCTTTATTTTGTCAAGTTTCAAAGAGCTACTACAATCCATGTTGGATTTAGAGTTCCAAATTCATCTATTTATATAGGAGAGAACACAGGGAAACCTAAATATAAAAAACTGCTACTGTAGACGAACGCTTCAACCTAGAAGAACAAAATTTGGTGAGCGAAGTGGGATTTGTGTACTAATCATTACCACCAAGTATCATCATAGATTGGGTGAAAATATATTTGCTGGTATTTTGGAAACTCGTTATTTCTTAGAAGCTTTGCAACCCATCTCAATGAAAGTGCTTTCCACAGTCTGTGCCTAGGACTACTTGAAGAGGAAACAAACCATAGAGACAAAACTGAGAACTCTTTTATTTTGTCAAGTTTCAAAGAGCTACTACAAACCATGTTGGATTTAGAGTTCCAAATTCATCTATCTATATAGGAGAGAACAGAGGGAAACCTAAATATAAAAACTGCTACTGTAGACGAACGCTTCAACCTAGAAGAACAAAATTTGGTGAGCCAAGTTTGATTTGTGTACTGATCATTAGCAACAAGTATCATCATGATTGGGTAAAAATATATTTGCTGGTATTTCGGAAACTTGTAATTTCTTAGAAGCTTGGCAACCCCTCTCAATGAAAGTGCTTTTCCACAGTCTGTGCCTAGAGCTACTTGAAGAGGAAACAAACCATAGAGACAAAACTGAGAACTCCTTTATTTTGTCAAGTTTCAAAGAGCTACTACAATCCATGTTGGATTTAGAGTTCCAAATTCATCAATCTATATAGGAGAGAACAGAGAGAAACCTAAATATAAAAACTGCTACTGTAGACGAATGCTTCAACCTAGAAGAACAAAATTTCGAGAGCCAAGTGGGATTTGTGTACTGATCATTACCACCAAGTATCATCAAGATTGGGTGAAAAAATATTTGCTGGTATTTCGGAAACTCGTAATTTCTTAGAAGCTTGGCAACCCCTCTCAATGAAAGTGCTTTTCCACAGTCTGTGCCTAGGGCGACTTGAAGAGGAAACAAACCATACAGACAAAACTGAGAACTCCTTTTTTTTGTCAAGTTTCAAAGAGCCACTACAAACCATATTGGATTTAGAGTTCCAAATTCATCGATCTATATAGGAGAGGACAGAGGGAAACCTAAATATAAAAACTGCTACTGTAGACGAACGCTTCAACCTAGAAGAACAAAATTTGGTGAGCCAAGTGGGAATTGTGTACTGATCATTAGCAACAAGTATCATCAAGATTGGGTAAAAAATATTTGCTCATATTTCGGAAACTTTTATTTCTTAGAAGCTTGGCAACCCCTCTCAATGAAAGTGCTTTTCCACAGTGTGTGCCTAGGGCTACTTGAATAGGAAACAAACCATAGAGACAAAACCGAGAACTCCTTTATTTTGTCATGTTTCAAAAAGGTACTAAAAACCATGTTGGATTTAGAGTTCCAAATTCATCTATTTATATAGGAGAGAACATAGGGAAACCTAAATATAAAAACTGCTACTGTAGACGAACGCTTCAACCTAGAAGAACAAAATTTGGTGAGCCAAGTGGGATTTGTGTACTGATCATTACCACCAAGTATCATCAAGATTGGGTGAAAATATATTTGCTGGTATTTTGGAAACTCGTTATTTCTTAGAAGCTTGGCAACCCATCTCAATGAAAGTGCTTTCCACACTCTGTGCCTAGGGCTACTTGAAGAGGAAACAAACCATAGAGACAAAACTGAGAACTCCTTTTTTTGGTCAAGTTTCAAAGAGCTACTACAATCCGAGTTGGATTTTAGAGTTCCAAATTTATCTATCTATATATGAGAGAACAGAGGGAAACCTAACTATAAAAACTGCTACTGTAGACGAATGCATCAACCTAGAAGAACAAAATTTGGGTGAGTCAAGTGTGATTTGTGTACTGTTCATTACCACCAAGTATCATCAAGATTGGGTGAAAAAATATTTGCTGATATTTTGGAAACTCGTTATATCTTAGAAGCTTGGCAACCCATCTCAATGAAAGTGCTTTCACAGTCTGTGCCTAGGGCTACTTGAAGAGGAAACAAACCATAGAGACAAAACTGGGAAATCCTTTATTTTTTCAAGTTTCAAAGAGCTACTACAAAGCATGTTGGATTTAGAGTTCCAAATTCATCTATCTATATAGGAGAGAACAGAGGGAAACCTAAATATAAAAAATGCTACTGTAGACGAAAGCTTCAAACTAGAAGAACAAAATTTGGTGAGCCAAGTGGGATTTGTGTACTGATCATTACCACCATGTGTCATCAAGATTGGGTGAAAAAATATTTGCTGGTATTTCGGAAACTCGTTATTTCTTAGAAGCTTCTCAACCCATCTCAATGAAAGTTCTTTTCCACAGTCTGTGCCTAGGGCTACTTGAAGAGGAAACTAACCATAGAGACAAAACTGAGAACTTCTTTATTTTGTCAAGTTTCAAAGAGATACTACAAACCATGTTGGATTTAGAGTTCCAAATTCATCTATCTATATAGGAGAGAACACAGGGAAACCTAAATATAAAAACTGCTACTGTAGACGAATGCTTCAACGTAGAAGAACAAAATTTGGTGAGCCAAGTGGATTTGTGTACTGATCATTACCAAAAAGTATCATCAAGATTGGGTGAATAAATATTTGCTGGTATTTCGGAAACTTGTTATTTCTTAGAAGCTTGGCAACCCCTCTCAATGAAAGTGCTTTTCCACAGTCTGTGCCTAGAGCTACTTGAAGAGGAAACAAACCATAGAGACAAAACTGAGAACTCCTTTATTTTGTCAAGTTTCAAAGAGCTACTACAATCCATGTTGGATTTAGAGTTCCAAATTCATCTATTTATATAGGAGAGAACACAGGGAAACCTAAATATAAAAACTGCTACTGTAGACGAACGCTTCAACCTAGAAAAACAAAATTTGGTGAGCGAAGTGGGATTTGTGTACTAATCATTACCACCAAGTATCATCATAGATTGGGTGAAAATATATTTGCTGGTATTTTGGAAACTCGTTATTTCTTAGAAGCTTTGCAACCCATCTCAATGAAAGTGCTTTCCACAGTCTGTGCCTAGGACTACTTGAAGAGGAAACAAACCATAGAGACAAAACTGAGAACTCTTTTATTTTGTCAAGTTTCAAAGAGCTACTACAAACCATGTTGGATTTAGAGTTCCAAATTCATCTATCTATATAGGAGAGAACAGAGGGAAACCTAAATATAAAAACTGCTACTGTAGACGAACGCTTCAACCTAGAAGAACAAAATTTGGTGAGCCAAGTTTGATTTGTGTACTGATCATTAGCAACAAGTATCATCAAGATTGGGTAAAAAATATTTGCTGGTATTTCGGAAACTTGTAATTTCTTAGAAGCTTGGCAACCCCTCTCAATGAAAGTGCTTTTCCACAGTCTGTGCCTAGAGCTACTTGAAGAGGAAACAAACCATAGAGACAAAACTGAGAACTCCTTTATTTTGTCAAGTTTCAAAGAGCTACTACAATCCATGTTGGATTTAGAGTTCCAAATTCATCAATCTATATAGGAGAGAACAGAGAGAAACCTAAATATAAAAACTGCTACTGTAGACGAATGCTTCAACCTAGAAGAACAAAATTTCGTGAGCCAAGTGGGATTTGTGTACTGATCATTACCACCAAGTATCATCAAGATTGGGTGAAAAAATATTTGCTGGTATTTCGGAAACTCGTAATTTCTTAGAAGCTTGGCAACCCCTCTCAATGAAAGTGCTTTTCCACAGTCTGTGCCTAGGGCGACTTGAAGAGGAAACAAACCATACAGACAAAACTGAGAACTCCTTTTTTTTGTCAAGTTTCAAAGAGCCACTACAAACCATATTGGATTTAGAGTTCCAAATTCATCGATCTATATAGGAGAGGACAGAGGGAAACCTAAATATAAAAACTGCTACTGTAGACGAACGCTTCAACCTAGAGGAACAAAATTTGGTGAGCCAAGTGGGAATTGTGTACTGATCATTAGCAACAAGTATCATCAAGATTGGGTAAAAAATATTTGCTCATATTTCGGAAACTTGTTATTTCTTAGAAGCTTGGCAACCCCTCTCAATGAAAGTGCTTTTCCACTGTGTGTGCCTAGGGCTATTTGAATAGGAAAACAAACCATAGAGACAAAACCGAGAACTCCTTTATTTTGTCATGTTTCAAAGAGGTACTAAAAACCATGTTGGATTTAGAGTTCCAAATTCATCTATTTATATAGGAGAGAACATAGGGAAACCTAAATATAAAAACTGCTACTGTAGACGAACGCTTCAACCTAGAAGAACAAAATTTGGTGAGCCAAGTGGGATTTGTGTACTGATCATTACCACCAAGTATCATCAAGATTGGGTGAAAATATATTTGCTGGTATTTTGGAAACTCGTTATTTCTTAGAAGCTTGGCAACCCATCTCAATGAAAGTGCTTTCCACACTCTGTGCCTAGGGCTACTTGAAGAGGAAACAAACCATAGAGACAAAACTGAGAACTCCTTTTTTTGGTCAAGTTTCAAAGAGCTACTACAATCCGAGTTGGATTTAGAGTTCCAAATTTATCTATCTATATATGAGAGAACAGAGGGAAACCTAACTATAAAAACTGCTACTGTAGACGAATGCATCAACCTAGAAGAACAAAATTTGGTGAGTCAAGTGTGATTTGTGTACTGTTCATTACCACCAAGTATCATCAAGATTGGGTGAAAAAATATTTGCTGATATTTTGGAAACTCGTTATATCTTAGAAGCTTGGCAACCCATCTCAATGAAAGTGCTTTCACAGTCTGTGCCTAGGGCTACTTGAAGAGGAAACAAACCATAGAGACAAAACTGGGAAATCCTTTATTTTTTCAAGTTTCAAAGAGCTACTACAAAGCATGTTGGATTTAGAGTTCCAAATTCATCTATCTATATAGGAGAGAACAGAGGGAAACCTAAATATAAAAAATGCTACTGTAGACGAAAGCTTCAAACTAGAAGAACAAAATTTGGTGAGCCAAGTGGGATTTGTGTACTGATCATTACCACCATGTGTCATCAAGATTGGGTGAAAAAATATTTGCTGGTATTTCGGAAACTCGTTATTTCTTAGAAGCTTCTCAACCCATCTCAATGAAAGTTCTTTTCCACAGTCTGTGCCTAGGGCTACTTGAAGAGGAAACTAACCATAGAGACAAAACTGAGAACTTCTTTATTTTGTCAAGTTTCAAAGAGATACTACAAACCATGTTGGATTTAGAGTTCCAAATTCATCTATCTATATAGGAGAGAACACAGGGAAACCTAAATATAAAAACTGCTACTGTAGACGAATGCTTCAACGTAGAAGAACAAAATTTGGTGAGCCAAGTGGATTTGTGTACTGATCATTACCAAAAAGTATCATCAAGATTGGGTGAATAAATATTTGCTGGTATTTCGGAAACTTGTTATTTCTTAGAAGCTTGGCAACCCCTCTCAATGAAAGTGCTTTTCCACAGTCTGTGCCTAGAGCTACTTGAAGAGGAAACAAACCATAGAGACAAAACTGAGAACTCCTTTATTTTGTCAAGTTTCAAAGAGCTACTACAATCCATGTTGGATTTAGAGTTCCAAATTCATCTATTTATATAGGAGAGAACACAGGGAAACCTAAATATAAAAACTGCTACTGTAGACGAACGCTTCAACCTAGAAAAACAAAATTTGGTGAGCGAAGTGGGATTTGTGTACTAATCATTACCACCAAGTATCATCATAGATTGGGTGAAAATATATTTGCTGGTATTTTGGAAACTCGTTATTTCTTAGAAGCTTTGCAACCCATCTCAATGAAAGTGCTTTCCACAGTCTGTGCCTAGGACTACTTGAAGAGGAAACAAACCATAGAGACAAAACTGAGAACTCTTTTATTTTGTCAAGTTTCAAAGAGCTACTACAAACCATGTTGGATTTAGAGTTCCAAATTCATCTATCTATATAGGAGAGAACAGAGGGAAACCTAAATATAAAAACTGCTACTGTAGACGAACGCTTCAACCTAGAAGAACAAAATTTGGTGAGCCAAGTTTGATTTGTGTACTGATCATTAGCAACAAGTATCATCAAGATTGGGTAAAAAATATTTGCTGGTATTTCGGAAACTTGTAATTTCTTAGAAGCTTGGCAACCCCTCTCAATGAAAGTGCTTTTCCACAGTCTGTGCCTAGAGCTACTTGAAGAGGAAACAAACCATAGAGACAAAACTGAGAACTCCTTTATTTTGTCAAGTTTCAAAGAGCTACTACAATCCATGTTGGATTTAGAGTTCCAAATTCATCAATCTATATAGGAGAGAACAGAGAGAAACCTAAATATAAAAACTGCTACTGTAGACGAATGCTTCAACCTAGAAGAACAAAATTTCGTGAGCCAAGTGGGATTTGTGTACTGATCATTACCACCAAGTATCATCAAGATTGGGTGAAAAAATATTTGCTGGTATTTCGGAAACTCGTAATTTCTTAGAAGCTTGGCAACCCCTCTCAATGAAAGTGCTTTTCCACAGTCTGTGCCTAGGGCGACTTGAAGAGGAAACAAACCATACAGACAAAACTGAGAACTCCTTTTTTTTGTCAAGTTTCAAAGAGCCACTACAAACCATATTGGATTTAGAGTTCCAAATTCATCGATCTATATAGGAGAGGACAGAGGGAAACCTAAATATAAAAACTGCTACTGTAGACGAACGCTTCAACCTAGAAGAACAAAATTTGGTGAGCCAAGTGGGAATTGTGTACTGATCATTAGCAACAAGTATCATCAAGATTGGGTAAAAAATATTTGCTCATATTTCGGAAACTTGTTATTTCTTAGAAGCTTGGCAACCCCTCTCAATGAAAGTGCTTTTCCACTGTGTGTGCCTAGGGCTATTTGAATAGGAAACAAACCATAGAGACAAAACCGAGAACTCCTTTATTTTGTCATGTTTCAAAGAGGTACTAAAAACCATGTTGGATTTAGAGTTCCAAATTCATCTATTTATATAGGAGAGAACATAGGGAAACCTAAATATAAAAACTGCTACTGTAGACGAACGCTTCAACCTAGAAGAACAAAATTTGGTGAGCCAAGTGGGATTTGTGTACTGATCATAGCAACAAGTATAATCAAGATTTAGTGAAAAAATATTTGCTGGTATTTCGGAAACTCGTTATTTCTTAGAAGCTTGGCAACCCCTCTCAATGAAAGTGCTTTTCAACGGTCTGTGCCTAGGGCTTCTTGAAGAGGAAACAAACCATAGAGACAAAACTGAGAACTCCTTTATTTTGTCAAGTTTCATAGAGCTACTACAAACCATGTTGGATTTAGAGTTCCAAAATCATCTATCTATATAGGAGAGAACAGAGGGAAACCTAAATATAAAAACTGCTACTGTAGACGAACGCTTCAACCTAGAAGAACAAAATTTGGTGAGCCAAGTGGGATTTGTGTACTGATCATTACCACCAAGTATCATCAAGATTGGGTGAAAAAATATTAGCTGGTATTTCGGAAACTCGTTATTTCTTAGAAGCTTGGCAACCCCTCTCAATGAAAGTGCTTTTCCACAGTCTGTGCCTAGGGTTACTTGAAGAGGAAACAAACCATAGAGACAAAACTGAGAACTCCTTTTTTTTGTCATGTTTCAAAGAGCTACTGCAATCCATGTTGGATTTAGAGTTCCAAATTCATCTATCTATATAGGAGAGGACAGAGGGAAACCTAAATATATAAACTGCTACTGTAGACGAACGCTTCAACCTAGAAGAACAAAATTTGGTGAGCCAAGTGGGAATTGTGCACTGATCATTAGCAACCAGTATCATCAAGATTGGGTAAAAAATATTTGCTGGTATTTCGGAAACTTGTTATTTCTTAGAAGCTTGGCAACCCCTCTCAATGAAAGTGCTTTTCCACAGTGTGTGCCTAGGGCTACTTGAAGAGGAAACAAACCATAGACACAAAACTGAGAACTTTTTTATTTTATCAAGTTTCAAAGAGCTACTACAAACCATGTTGGATTTAGAGTTCCAAATTCATCTATCTATATAGGAGAGAACAGAGGGAAACCTAAATATAAAAACTGCTACTGTAGACGAAAGCTTCAAACTAGAAGAACAAAATTTGGTGAGCCAAGTGGGATTTGTGTACTGATCATTACCACCAAGTATCATCAAGATTGGGTGAAAATATATTTGCTGGTATTTTGGAAACTCGTTATTTCCTAGAAGCTTGGCAACATATCTCAATGAAAGTGCTTTCCACAGACTCTGCCTAGGGCTACTTGAAGAGGAAACAAACCATAGAGACAAAACTGAGAACTCCTTTATTTTGTCAAGTTTCAAAGAGCTACTACAAACCATGTTGGATTTAGAGTTCCAAATTCATCTATCTATATAGGAGATAACAGAGGGAAACATAAATATAAAAACTGCTACTGTAGACGAACGCTTCAACCTAGAAGAACAAAATTTGGTGAGCAAAGTGGGATTTGTGTACTGATCATTAGCAACAAGTATCATCAAGATTGGGTAAAAAATATTTGCTGGTATTTCGGAAACTCGTTATTTCTTAGAAGCTTGGCAACCCCTCTCAATGAAAGTGCTTTTCCACAGTGTGTTCCTAGGGCTACTTGAAGAGGAAACAAACCATAGAGACAAAACTGAGAACTCCTTTATTTTGTCAAGTTTCAAAGAGCTACTATAAACCATGTTGGATTTAGAGTTCCAAATTCATTTATTTATATAGGAGAGAACAGAGGGAAACCTAAATATAAAAACTGCTACTGTAGACGAACGCTTCAACCTAGAAGAACAAAATTTGGAGAGCCAAGTGGGATTGGTGTACTGATCATTACCACCAAGTATCATCAAGATTGGGTGAAAAAATATTTGCTGGTATTTCATAAACTCGTAATTTCTAAGAAGCTTGGCAACCCCTCTCAATGAAAGTGCTTTTCCACAGTCTGTGAATAGGGCTACTTGAAGAGGAAACAAACCATAGAGACAAAACTGAGAACTCCTTTATTTTATCAAGTTTCAAAGAGCTACTACAAACCATGTTAGATTTAGAGTTCCAAATTCATCTATGTATATATGAGAGAACAGAGGGAAACCTAACTATAAAAACTGCTAATGTAGACGAACGCATCAACCTAGAAGAACAAAATTTGGTGAGCCAAGTGGGATTTGTGTACTGATCATTACCACCAAGTATCATCAAGATTGGGTGAAATAATATTTGCTAGTATTTTGGAAACTCGTAATTTCCTAGAAGATGGCAATCCATCTCAGTGAAAGTGCTTTCCACAGTCTGTGCCTAGGACTACTTGAAGAGGAAACAAACCATAGAGAAAAAACTGAGAACTTTTTTATTTTATCAAGTTTCAAAGAGCTACTACAAACCATGTTTGATTTAGAGTTCCAAATTCATCTATCTATATAGGAGAGAACAGAGGGAAACCTAAATATAAAAACTGCTACTGTAGACGAAAGCTTCAAACTAGAAGAACAAAATTTGGTGAGCCAAGTGGGATTTGTCTACTGATCATTACCACCAAGTATCATCAAGATTGGGTGAAAAAATATTTGCTGGTATTTCGGAAACTCGTTATTTCTTAGAAGGTTCTCAACCCATCTCAATGAAAGTACTTTTCCACAGTCTGTGCCTAGGGCTATTGAAGAGAAAACAAACCATAGAGACAAAACTGAGAACTCCTTCATTTTGTCAAGTTTCAAAGAGCTACTACAAACCATGTTGGATTTAGAGTTCCAAAATCATCTATCTATATAGGAGAGAACAGAGGGAAACCTAAATATAAAAAGTGCTACTGTAGACGAACGCTTCAACCTAGAAGAACAAAATTTGGTGAGCCAAGTGGGATTTGTGTACTGATCATTACGACCAAGTATCATCAAGATTGGGTGAAAAAATATTTTCTGGTATTTCGGAAACTTGTAATTTCTTAGAAGCTTGGCAACCCCTCTCAATGAAAGTGCTTTTCCACAGTCTTTGCCTAGGGTTACTTGAAGAGGAAACAAACCGCAGAGACAAAACTGAGAACTCCTTTATTTTGTCAAGTTTCAAAGAGCTACTACACACTATGTTGGTTTTAGAGTTCCAAATTCATCTATCTATATAGGAGAGAACACATGGAAACCTCAATATAAAAACTGCTACTGTAGACGAACGCTTCAACCTAAAAGAACAAAAATTGGTAAGCCAAGTGGGATTTGTGTACTGATCATTACCACCAAGTATCATCAAGATTGGGTGAAAATATATTTGCTGGTATTTTGGAAACTCGTTATTTCTTAGAAGCTTGGCAACCCATCTCAATGATAGTGCTTTCCACAGTCTGTGCCTAGGGCTACTTGAAGAGGAAACAAAGCATAGAGACAAAACTGAGAACTCGTTTATTTTGTCAAGTTTCAAAAAACTACTACAAACCATGTTGGATTTAGAGTTCCAAATTCATCTATCTATATAGGAGAGAACAGAGGGAAACCTAAATATAAAAAATGCTACTGTAGACGAACGCTTCAACCTAGAAGAACAAAATTTGGTGAGCCAAGTGGGATTTGTGTACTGATCATTAGCAACAAGTATCATCAAGTTTGGGTGAAAAAATAATTGCTGGTATTTCGGAAACTCGTTATTTCTTAGAAGCGTCTCAACCCATCTCAATGAAAGTACTTTTCAACAGTCTGTGCTTAGGGCTACTTGAAGAGGAACCAAACCATAGAGACAAAACTGAGAACTCCTTCATTTTGTCAAGTTTCAAAGAGCTACTACAAACCATGTTGGATTTAGAGTTGAAAATCATCTATGTATATAAAAGAGAACAGAGGGAAACCTAAATATAAAAACTGCTACTATAGACGAACGCTTCAACCTAGAAGAACAAAATTTGGTGAGCCAAGTGGGATTTGTGTACTGATCATTAGCTTCACGTATCATCAAGATTGGGTGAAAAAATATTGCTGGTATTTCGAAAACTTGTAATTTCTTAGAAGCCTGGCAACCCCTCTCAATGAAAGTGCTTTTCCACAGTCTGTGCCTAGGGCTACTTGAAGAGGATACAAACCATAGAGACAAAACTGAGAACTCCTTTTTCTTTTCAAGTTTCAAAGAGCTACTACAAATCATGTTGGATTTAGAGTTCCAAATTCATCTATCTATATATTAGAGAACACAGGGAAACCTAAATATAAAAACTGCTACTGTAGACGAACGCTTCAACCTAGAAGAACAAAATTTGGTGAGCCAAGTGGGATTTGTGTACTGATCATTACCACCAAGTATCATCAAGATTGGGTGAAAATATATTTGCTGGTATTTTGGAAACTCGTTATTTCTTAGAAGCTTGGAAACCCCTCTCAATGAAAGTGCATTTCCACATTGTGTGCCTAGGGCTACTTGAAGAGGAAACAAACCATAGACACAAAACTGAGAACTCCTTTATTTTGTCAAGTTTCAAACAGGTACTAAAAACCATGTTGGATTTAGAGTTCCAAATTCATCTATTTATATACGAGAGAACAGAATTAATCCTAAATATAAAAACTGCTACTGTAGATGAACGCTTCAACCTAGAAGAACAAAATTTGGTTAGCCAAGTGGGATTTGTGTACTGATCATTACCACCACGTATCATCAAGTTTGGGTGAAAAAATATTTGCTGGTATTTCGGAAACTCGTTATTTCTTAGAAGCTCGGCAACCCCTCCCAATGAAAGTGCTTTTCCACAGTCTGTGCCTAGGGCTACTTGAAGAGGAAACAAACCAGAGAGACAAAACTGAGAACTCCAATTTTTTGTCAAGTTTCAAAGAGCTACTACAATCCATGTTGGATTTAGAGTTCCAAATCCATCTATCTATATAGGAGAGAACAGAGGGAAACCTAAATATAAAAACTGCTACTGTAGACGAAAGCTACAAACTAGAAGAACAAAATTTGGTGAGCCAAGTGGGATTTGTGTACTGATCATTACCACCAAGTATCATCAAGTTTGGGTGAAAAACATATTTGCTGGTATTTCGGAAACTCGTTATTTATTAGAAGCTTCTCAACCAATCTCAATGAAAGTACTTTTCCACAGTCTGTGCCTAGGGCTACTTGAAGAGGAAACAAAACATAGAGACAAAACTGAGAACTCCTACATTTTGTCAAGTTTCAAAGAGCTACTACAAACCATGTTGGATTTAGAGTTCCAAAATCATCTATGTATATAAAAGAGAACAGAGGGAAACCTAAATATAAAAACTGCTACTGTAGACGAACACTTCAACCTAGAAGAAAAAAATTTGGTGAGCCAAGTGGATTTGTGTACTGATCATTACCACCAAGTATCATCAAGATTGGGTGAAAAAATATTTGCTAGTATTTTGGAAACTCGTTATTTCTTAGAAGATTCTCAACCCATCTCAATGAAAGTACTTTTCCACAGTCTGTGCCAAGGGCTACTTAAAGAGGAAACAAACCATAGAGACAAAACTGAGAACTCCTTTATTTTGTCAAGTTTCAAAGAGCTACTACAAACCATGTTGGATTTACAGTTCCAAAATCATCTATCTATATAAAAGAGAACAGAGGGAAACCTAAATATAAAAACTGCTACTGTAGACGAACGCTTCAACCTAGAAGAACAAAATTTGGTGAGCCAAGTGGGATTTGTGTACTGATCATTACCACCAAGTATCATCAAGATTGGGTGGAAATATATTTGCTGGTATTTTGGAAACTCGTTATTTCCTAGAAGCTTGGCAACATATCTCAATGAAAGTGCTTTCCACAGACTCTGCCTAGGACTACTTGAAGAGGAAACAAACCATAGAGACAAAACTGAGAACTCCTTTATTTTGTCAAGTTTCAAAGAGCTACTACAAACCATGTTGGATTTAGAGTTCCAAATTCATCTATCTATATACGAGATAACAGAGGGAAACCTAAATATAAAAACTGCTACTGTAGACGAACGCTTCAACCTAGAAGAACAAAATTTGGTGAGCCAAGTGGGATTTGTGTACTGATCATTAGCAACAAGTATCATCAAGATTGGGTAAAAAATATTTGCTGGTATTTCGGAAACTCCTTATTTCTTAGGAGCTTGGCAACCCCTCTCAATGAAAGTGCTTTTCCACAGTGTGTGCCTAGGGCTACTTGAAGAGGAAACAAACCATAGAGACAAAACTGAGAACTCCTTTATTTTGTCAAGTTTCAAAGAGCTACTATAAACCATTTTGGATTTAGAGTTCCAAATTCATTTATTTATATAGGAGAGAACAGAGGGAAACCTAAATATAAAAACTGCTACTGTAGACGAACGCTTCAACCTAGAAGAACAAAATTTGTTGAGCTAAGTGGGATTTGTGTAGTGATCATTAGCAACAAGTATAATCAAGATTTAGTGAAAAAATATTTGCTGGTATTTCGGAAACTCGTTATTTCTTAGAAGTTTGCAACCCCTCTCAATGAAAGTGCTTTTCCACAGTCTGTGCCTAGGGCTACTTGAAGAGGAAACAAACCATAGAGACAAAACTGAGACCTTTTTTATTTTATCAAGTTTCAAAGAGCTACTACAAACCATATTGGATTTAGAGTTTCAAATTCATCTATCTATATAGGAGAGAACAGATGGAAACCTAAATATAAAAACTTCTACTGTAGACGAAAGCTTCAAACTAGAAGAACAAAATTTGGTGAGCCAAGTAGGATTTGTGTACTGATCATTACCACCAAGTATCATCAAGGTTGGGTGAAAAAATAATTGCTGGTATTTCGGAAACTCCTTATTTCTTAGAAGCGTCTCAACCCATCTCAATGAAAGTACTTTTCAACAGTCTGTGCCTCGGGCTACTTGAAGAGGAACCAAACCATAGAGACAAAACTGAGAACTCCTTTATTTTGTCAAGTTTCAAAGAGCTACTACAAACCATGTTGGATTTAGAGTTCCAAAATAATCTATCTATATAAAAGAGAACAGATTGAAACCTAAATATAAAAACTGCTACTGTAGACGAACGCTTCAACCTAGAAGAACAAAATTTGGTGAGCCAAGTGGGATTTGTGTACTGATCATTAGCTCCACGTATCATCAAGATTGGGTGAAAAAATATTGCTGGTATTTCGGAAAATTGTAATTTCTTAGAAGCCTGGCAACCCCTCTCAATGAAAGTGCTTTTCCACAGTCTGTCCCTGGGGCTACTTGAAGAGGAAACAAACCATAGAGACAAAACTGAGAACTCCTTTTTCTTGTCAAGTTTCAAAGAGCTACTACAAATCATGTTGGATTTAGAGTTCCAAATTCATCTATCTATATATTAGAGAACACAGGGAAACCTAAATATAAAAACTGCTACTGTAGACGAACGCTTCAACCTAGAAGAACAAAATTTGGTGAGCCAAGTGGGATTTGTGTACTGATCATTACCACCAAGTATCATCAAGATTGGGTGAAAATATATTTGCTGGTATTTTGGAAACTCGTTATTTCTTAGAAGGTTGGCAACCCCTCTCAATGAAAGTGCTTTTACATACTCTGTGCCTAGGGCTACTGAAGAGGAAACAAAGCATAGAGACAAAACTGAGAACTCCTTTATTTTGTCAAGTTTCAAAGAGCTACTACAAACCATGTTGGATTTAGAGTTCCAAATTCATCTATCTATATAGGAGAGAACAGAGGGAAACCTAAATATAAAAACTGCTAGTGTAGACGAACGCTTCAACCTAGAAGAACAAAATTTGGTGAGCCAAGTGGGATTTGTGTACTGATCATTAGCAACAAGTATCATCAAATTGGGTAAAAAACATTTGCTGGTATTTCGGAAACTTGTTATTTCTTCGAACCTTGGCAACCCCTCTCAATGAAAGTGCTTTTCCACATTGTGTGCCTAAGGCTACTTGAAGAGGAAACAAACCATAGACACAAAAATGAGAACTCCTTTATTTTGTCAAGTTTCAAACAGGTACTAAAAACCATGTTGGATTTAGAGTTCCAAATTCATCTATTTATATACGAGAGAACAGAATTAAACCTAAATATAAAAACTGCTACTGTAGATGAACGCTTCAACCTAGAAGAACAAAATTTGGTTAGCCAAGTGGGATTTGTGTACTGATCATTACCACCACGTATCATCAAGATTGGGTGAAAAAATATTTGCTGGTATTTCAGAAACTCGTTATTTCTTAGAAGCTCGGCAACCCCTCCCAATGAAAGTGCTTTTCCACAGTCTGTGCCTAGGGCTACTTGAAGAGGAAACAAACCATAGAGACAAAACTGAGAACTCCTATTTTTTGTCAAGTTTCAAAGAGCTACTACAATCCATGTTGGATTTAGAGTTCCAAATTCATCTATCTATATAGGAGAGAACAGAGGGAAACCTAAATATAAAAACTGCTACTGTAGACGAAAGCTACAAACTAGAAGAACAAAATTTGGTGAGCCAAGTGGGATTTGTGTACTGATCATTACCACCAAGTATCATCAAGTTTGGGTGAAAAACATATTTGCTGGTATTTCGGAAACTCGTTATTTATTAGAAGCTTCTCAACCCATCTCAATGAAAGTACTTTTCCACAGTCTGTGCCTAGGGCTACTTGAAGAGGAAACAAAACATAGAGACAAAACTGAGAACTCCTTCATTTTGTCAAGTTTCAAACAGCTACTACAAACCATGTTGGATTTAGAGTTCCAAAATCATCTATGTATATAAAAGAGAACAGAGGGAAACCTAAATATAAAAACTGCTACTGTAGACGAACACTTCAACATAGAAGAACAAAATTTGGTGAGCCAAGTGGGATTTGTGTACTGATCATTACCACCAAGTATCATCAAGATTGGGTGAAAAAATATTTGCTTTTATTTCAGCAACTCGTTATTTCTTAGAAGCTTGGCAACCCCTCTCAATGAAAGTGCTTTTCCACAGTCAGTGCCGAGGGCTACTTGAAGAGGAAACAAACCATAGAGACAAAACTAAGAACTCCTTTATTTTGTCAAGTTTCAAAGAGCTACTACAAACCATGTTGGATTTAGAGTTCTAAATTCATCTATTTATATAGGAGATAACACAGGGAAACATAAATATAAAAACTGCTACTGTAGACGAACGCTTCAACCTAGAAGAACAAAATTTGGTGAGCCAAGTGGGATTTGTGTACTGATCATTACCACCAAGTATCATCAAGATTGGGTGAAAATATATTTGCTGGTATTTTGGAAACTCGTTATTTCTTAGAAGCTTCACAACCCATCTCTCTTAAAGTGATTTCCACAGTATGTGCCTAGGGCTACTTGAAGAGGAAACAAACCATAGAGACAAAACTGAGAACTCCTTTATTTTGTCAAGTTTCAAAGAGCTACTACAAACCATGTTGGATTTAGAGTTCCAAATTCATCTATCTATATAGGAGATAACAGAGGGAAACCTAAATATAAAAACTGCTACTGTAGACGAACGCTTCAACCTAGAAGAACAAAATTTGGTGAGCCAAGTGGGATTTGTGTACTGATCATTAGCAACAAGTATCATCAAGATTGGGTAAAAAATATTTGCTGGTATTTCGGAAACTCCTTATTTCTTAGGAGCTTGGCAACCCCTCTCAATGAAAGTGCTTTTCCACAGTGTGTGCCTAGGGCTACTTGAAGAGAAAACAAACCATAGAGACAAAACTGAGAACTCCTTTATTTTGTCAAGTTTCAAAGAGCTACTATAAACCATGTTGGATTTAGAGTTCCAAATTCATTTATTTATATAGGAGAGAACAGAGGGAAACCTAAATATAAAAACTGCTACTGTAGACGAACGCTTCAACCTAGAAGAACAAAATTTGTTGAGCTAAGTGGGATTTGTGTAGTGATCATTAGCAACAAGTATAATCAAGATTTAGTGAAAAAATATTTGCTGGTATTTCAGAAACTCGTTATTTCTTAGAAGTTTGCAACCCCTCTCAATGAAAGTGCTTTTCCACAGTCTGTGCCTAGGGCTACTTGAAGAGGAAACAAACCATAGAGACAAAACTGAGACCTTTTTTATTTTATCAAGTTTCAAAGAGCTACTACAAACCATATTCAATTTAGAGTTTCAAATTCATCTATCTATATAGGAGAGAACAGAGGGAAACCTAAATATAAAAACATCTACTGTAGACGAAAGCTTCAAACTAGAAGAACAAAATTTGGTGAGCCAAGTGGGATTTGTGTACTGATCATTACCACCAAGTATCATCAAGTTTGGGTGAAAAAATAATTGCTGGTATTTCCGAAACTCGTTAATTCTTAGAAGCGTCTCAACCCATCTCAATGAAAGTACTTTTCAACAGTCTGTGCCTAGGGCTACTTGAAGAGGAACCAAACCATAGAGACAAAACTGAGAACTCCTTCATTTTGTCAAGTTTCAAAGAGCTACTACAAACCATGTTAGATTTAGAGTTCCAAAATAATCTATCTATATAAAAGAGAACAGAGGGAAACCTAAATATAAAAACTGCTACTGTAGACGAACGCTTCAACCTAGAAGAACAAAATTTGGTGAGCCAAGTGGGATTTGTGTACTGATCATTAGCTCCACGTATCATCAAGATTGGGTGAAAAAATATTGCTGGTATTTCGGAAAATTGTAATTTCTTAGAAGCCTGGCAACCCCTCTCAATGAAAGTGCTTTTCCACAGTCTGTGCCTAGGTCTACTTGAAGAGGAAACAAACCATAGAGACAAAACTGAGAACTCCTTTTTCTTGTCAAGTTTCAAAGAGCTACTACAAATCATGTTGGATTTAGAGTTCCAAATTCATCTATCTATATATTAGAGAACACAGGGAAACCTAAATATAAAAACTGCTACTGTAGACGAACGCTTCAACCTAGAAGAACAAAATTTGGTGAGCCAAGTGGGATTTGTGTACTGATCATTACCACCAAGTATCATCAAGATTGGGTGAAAATATATTTGCTGGTATTTTGGAAACTCGTTATTTCTTAGAAGGTTGGCAACCCCTCTCAATGAAAGTGCTTTTACATACTCTGTGCCTAGGGCTACTGAAGAGGAAACAAAGCATAGAGACAAAACTGAGAACTCCTTTATTTTGTCAAGTTTCAAAGAGCTACTACAAACCATGTTGGATTTAGAGTTCCAAATTCATCTATCTATATAGGAGAGAACAGAGGGAAACCTAAATATAAAAACTGCTAGTGTAGACGAACGCTTCAACCTAGAAGAACAAAATTTGGTGAGCCAAGTGGGATTTGTGTACTGATCATTAGCAACAAGTATCATCAAGATTGGGTAAAAAACATTTGCTGGTATTTCGGAAACTCGTTATTTCTTAGAAGCTTGGCAACCCCTCTCAATGAAAGTGCTTTTCCACATTGTGTGCCTAGGGCTACTTGAGGAGGAAACAAACCATAGACACAAAACTGAGAACTCCTTTATTTTGTCAAGTTTCAAACAGGTACTAAAAACCATGTTGGATTTAGTGTTCCAAATTCATCTATTTATATACGAGAGAACAGAATTAAACCTAAATATAAAAACTGCTACTGTAGATGAACGCTTCAACCTAGAAGAACAAAATTTGGTTAGCCAAGTGGGATTTGTGTACTGATCATTACCACCATGTATCATCAAGATTGGGTGAAAAAATATTTGCTGGTATTTCGGAAACTCGTTATTTCTTAGAAGCTCGGCAACCCCTCCCAATGAAAGTGCTTTTCCACAGTCTGTGCCTAGGGCTACTTGAAGAGGAAACAAACCATAGAGACAAAACTGAGAACTCCTATTTTTTGTCAAGTTTCAAAGAGGTACTACAATCCATGTTGGATTTAGAGTTCCAAATTCATCTATCTATATAGGAGAGAACAGAGGGAAACCTAAATATAAAAACTGCTACTGTAGACGAAAGCTACAAACTAGAAGAACAAAATTTGGTGAGCCAAGTGGGATTTGTGTACTGATCATTACCACCAAGTATCATCAAGTTTGGGTGAAAAACATATTTGCTGGTATTTCGGAAACTCGTTATTTATTAGAAGCTTCTCAACCCATCTCAATGAAAGTACTTTTCCACAGTCTGTGCCTAGGGCTACTTGAAGAGGAAACAAAACATAGAGACAAAACTGAGAACTCCTTCATTTTGTCAAGTTTCAAAGAGCTACTACAAACCATGTTGGATTTAGAGTTCCAAAATCATCTATGTATATAAAAGAGAACAGAGGGAAAACCTAAATATAAAAACTGCTACTGTAGAAGAACACTTCAACCTAGAAGAACAAAATTTGGTGAGCCAAGTGGATTTGTGTACTGATCATTACCACCAAGTATCATCAAGATTGGGTGAAAAAATATTTGCTTTTATTCAGAAACTCGTTATTTCTTAGAAGCATGGCAACCCCTCTCAATGAAAGTGCTTTTCCACAGTCAGTGCCTAGGGCTACTTGAAGAGGAAACAAACCATAGAGACAAAACTAAGAACTCCTTTATTTTGTCAAGTTTCAAAGAGCTACTACAAACCATGTTGGATTTAGAGTTCCAAATTCATCTATTTATATAGGAGATAACACAGGGAAACCTAAATATAAAAACTGCTACTGTAGACGAACGCTTCAACCTAGAAGAACAAAATTTGATGAGCCAAGTGGGATTTGTGTACTGATCATTAGCAACAAGTATCATCAAGATTGGGTAAAAATATTTGCTGGTATTTCGGAAACTCCTTATTTCTTAGGAGCTTGGCAACCCACTCAATGAAAGTGCTTTTCCACAGTGTGTGCCTAGGGCTACTTGAAGAGGAAACAAACCATAGAGACAAACTGAGAACTCCTTTATTTTGTCAAGTTTCAAAGAGCTACTATAAACCATGTTGGATTTAGAGTTCCAAATTCATTTATTTATATAGGAGACAACAGAGGGAAACCTAAATATAAAAACTGCTACTGTAGACGAACGCTTCAACCTAGAAGAACAAAATTTGGTGAGCCAAGTGGGATTGGTGTACTGATCATTACCACCAAGTATCATCAAGATTGGGTGAAAAAATATTTGCTTGTATTTCATAAACTCGTAATTTCTAAGAAGCTTGGCAACCCCTCTCAATGAAAGTGCTTTCCAACAGTCTGTGCCTAGGGCTACTTGAAGAGGAAACAAACCATAGAGACAAAACTGAGAACTCCTTTATTTTATCAAGTTTCAAAGAGCTACTACAAACCATGTTAGATTTAGATTTCCAAATTCATCTATGTATATATGAGAGAACAGAGGGAAACCTAACTATAAAAACTGCTAATGTAGACGAACGCATCAACCTAGAAGAACAAAATTTGTGAGCCAAGTGGGATTTGTGTACTGATCATTACCACCAAGTATCATCAAGATTGGGTGAAAAAATATTTGCTAGTATTTTGGAAACTCGTAATTTCCTAGAAGCTTGGCAACCCATCTCAGTGAAAGTGCTTTCCACAGTCTGTGCCTAGGACTACTTGAAGAGGAAACAAACCATAGAGAAAAAACTGACAACTTTTTTATTTTATCAAGTTTCAAAGAGCTACTACAAACCATGTTGGATTTAGAGTTACAAATTCATCTATCTATATAGGAGAGAACAGAGGGAAACCTAAATATAAAAACTGCTACTGTAGACGAAAGCTTCAAACTAGAAGAACAAAATTTGGTGAGCCAAGTGGGATTTGTCTACTGATCATTACCACCAAGTATAATCAAGATTGGGTGAAAAAATATTGCTGGTATTTCGGCAACTCGTTATTTCTTAGAAGCTTCTCAACCCATCTCAATGAAAGTACTTTTCCACAGTCTGTGCCTAGGGCTACTTGAAGAGGAAACAAACCATAGAGACAAAGTGAGAACTCCTTCATTTTGTCAAGTTTCAAAGAGCTACTACAACCATGTTGGATTTAGAGTTCCAAAATCATCTATCTATATAGGAGAGAACAGAGGGAAACCTAAATATAAAAAATGCTACTGTAGACGAATGCTTCAACCTAGACGAACAAAATTGGTGAGCCATGTGGGATTTGTGTACTGATCATTAGCAACAAGTATCATCAAGATTGGGTAAAAATATTAGCTGGTATTTCGGAAACTTGTTATTTCTTAGAAGCTTGGCAACCCTCTCAATGAAAGTGCTTTTCCACAGTGTGTGCTTAGGGCTACTTGAAGAGAAAACAAACCATAGGGACAAAATTGAGAACTCCTTTATTTTGTCAAGGTTCAAAGAGCCTACTACAAACCATGTTGGATTTAGAGTTTCAAATTCATCTATTTATATAGGAGAGAACAGAGGAAAACCTAAATATAAAAACTGCTACTGTAGACGAACGCTTCAACCTAGAAGAACAAAATTTGGTGAGCCAAGTGGGATTTGTGTACTGATCATTACCACCAAGTATCATCAAGATTGGGTGAAAATATATTTGCTGGTATTTTGGAAACTCGTTATTTCTTAGAAGCTTGGCAACCCCTCTCAATGAAAGTGCTTTTCCATACTCTGTGCCTAGGGCTACTGAAGAGGAAACAAAGCATAGGGACAAAACTGAGAATCCTTTATTTTGTCAAGTTTCAAAGAGCTACTACAAACCATGTTGGATTTAGAGTTCCAAATTCATCTATCTATATAGGAGAGAACAGAGGGAAACCTAAATATAAAAACTGCTACTGTAGATGAACGCTTCAACCTAGAAGAACAAAATTTGGTGAGCCAAGTGGGATTTGTGTACTGATCATTAGCAACAAGTATCATCAAGATTGGGTAAAAACATTTGCTGGTATTTCGGAAACTTGTTATTTCTTAGAAGCTTGGCAACCCCTCTCAATGAAAGTGCTTTTCCACATTGTGTGCCTAGGGCTACTTGAAGAGGAAACAAAGCATAGACACAAATCTGAGAACTCTTTATTTTGTCAAGTTTCAAAGAGCTACTACAAACCATGTTGGATTTAGAGTTCCAAAATTCATCTATTTATATACGAGAGAACAGAATTA